>NC_086319.1:306854792-307154792 GCF_036172605.1 Pelobates fuscus | reverse complement strand
AAGAAAAACACTTCAAAACCCAAATGTTGCAAAAATTCTAGTGTACTGTAATATATATATATTGTTTCAGGTGATTTCAGGTCATTCAGGATTTGTCTGTTTAGTCAACATTTAGTAGTTGTCCCTAGACTTTAATCATCTTAATATTTTGACACAAAGGATGGAGCTCCTAAGCTTCAAACTGTCACGTATTCATCCGCTTATAAAAATGTGTGGTTAATGGCATTTACTGTCCACACAGGAAAAGTTGTACCGAGCAGCAACCAAATCCACAGAAGGGTTAAGGCTGCGCAGCAATTATGCAAATGGGAACCTGGTAACTGCCTTTGGGGTCAAAGGCCAGTTACAGCCTATCAGATCTAGAGGAGGGGTATTTAGGCCCAGTTCGCATCCTGCTCAGTGCCCTTTCGTGGTTTCCCTTGTGGTTGTCCGAGAGCGCGTTATTGAATCTGGTTATTCTGGTTATTCGCATCCTGCTCAGTGCCCTGTCGTGGTTTCCCTTGTGGTTGTCCGAGAGCGCGTTATTGAGTCTGGTTATTCTGGTTATTCTGGTTATTTGACTTTGGCATTGTTTTTGACTTCCCTGGTTTCTGGCATTCCTGACTCCTGGCTTTTTCTTATCATTGTGTCTCTTTCTGTTTCCCTTGACCTTGGCTATTCCTGACTATTCTTTGGTACATTAGTCCGGCCATTCTAAGGTCCGGTATACGTTACCTATCAGTCCTCTGTGTTACACAATTCTACGTGCTGGATCATTCTGTAATCCTGAGACTGCTTTGTCTATTGTCTATTTTATTTGTTTTGTTATTCATCCATATAAAGGTTCACAATTAGTTTGAAACTGAATTCACATAGGTACTCCAAGGGTGTCCACATTTACTTAAGAACAAATTTTTTCTAATAAAGTATGGGAAAACAGAGAGGTTCCCCTATAAGGAGGAAACAAGCCCAAAAGGAAAAAAAACAATTGTTAGAAATTGTTATTTACATTCTAAAGTTATTATATTGATTTAAAAAAAAAAAAAAAAATGAAAGCTACAATTAAGAATTTAGGACTTCTGGGGAGAACCAATGGGAGCAAAGGAGGCAAGGGAGCTCTGTGTGAACCAGTCTTAGTGGCAGCCTTAGGACCCCTTCCTGAGCCCTCACTGCTAGCAACCCTGCATATTTGGGCCTGCACATATAACAGCCTGAACCCAGGTCCCCAACCACAACACTGAAGGGGTGGAAGTGAATCCTAGCAATAAAAGAGCAGGCCAAAACCAGTATTCATCCACCTTTTGAAATTCTGTGACAAGGAAACAAGCATACAGAAGGGCAAATGAAATATGCTACCAAGATCACAAATTGTAAATAATCCCATGCTATTCTGGCAAAATTCTAAGGCAGTAATGAGAAGCCACATAATAGCTTATATCTCAAATTATAAATGACAACAGAATCAAAAGTATAAACAGCTTAACACCGACTTCTGGCATACATAGCTACCCCAAATAATATTTTAAAAAAACAGCCAATGGGGAGAGCAATGAGAGTATGGTATGCTAGCTGTCTCCACTGCCTGGTGAAATAATGAGCACTTATAGAGCGCATAAGAATAATGATCAGTAATATTAGACATTTAAACTAATTACACATCCAGCGATTATATCCTATTCTATCACCTCACTTTATTCCTAAATCAGACCTAACTTGGACCACTCAACTATACCATCAGGACTGTCAAGATGGTTAACACACTTACCAACACTAATACATGACACACTCATAACAACAACTGTCAAATTGATTAACATACTAACAACAGCTACTTATCAAGAAATTAATTTAAAGATCATACACCACACATACTACTCAAAAACTAGTTTACCGAAAGTTTAAGGATTTGTCCAACTGCCAAAAATGTGGGACAGGCAGAGCAGACGTATATCACTGTTTTTGGGGATGCACAGTAATTCAGGTATTTTTGAAACAAGTAAACAATAATTTAACACAATTAATTGCTAGATCCTTGCAGACTTCTCCATTGTTGGCAATGCTAGTAGCAACAGTAGCGATATCAATCCAAGTTCTGAAATTGGTCCATATTTTCTTAGCCTTGGCACATAAGTGCAAATTATATCATTGCATTTGACAGTTCCCCCACCACCACCAAGAGGCTTGCTTAACACAAAGGTCTAATTTCTGTTCCACATGGACTGGATAGAAAAAAAAGAATTCACATGGCAACTGTATATTGACTCCTTAGATAGAGATACCCAATCTAGAATCAAAAACACTTTTGAGTTTAGAGACTGATACTTGACCAAGGTGATAGCTGAACCGGAAACCTCAGACCGGTTCTTAAGGTAGTGCTAAATATATGCTTTAATACCCAAAACACACAAAAGAGAGCATGTTTTGACTCAGGTATAAGACTAGGGTGGGAAATGCAGCAGCTACTGGTAAATTTCTAAATAAAATTAGATCCTAAAAAAATTATATTAATTGAATATTTATTTACAGTGTGTGTATATAATGAATGCAGTGTGTGTGTATAAATGTATAAATGCAGTGTGTGTATGAATGCAGTGTGTGTGTATGAATGCAGTGTGTGTATGAGTGCAGTGTGTGTATGAGTGCAGCGTGTGTGTATGAGTGCAGCGTGTGTGTATGAGTGCAGCGTGTGTGTATAGGAGTGCAGTGTGTGTATGAGTGCAGTGTGTGTGTATGAATGCAGTGTGTGTATGAGTGCAGTGTGTGTATGAATGCAGTGTGTGTATGAGTGCAGTGTGTGTGTATGAATGCAGTGTGTGTGTATGAGTTCAGTGTGTGTATATGAGTGCAGTGTGTGTGTATGAATGCAGTGTGTGTGTATGAGTGCAGTGTGTGTGTGTGTGTTGCAGAGCCTTGGAGGGGGGTGAGCAATTTTATTATTATTTTTTTTATTATTTTAATAATTTTTTATTATTATTTTTTATTATTATTTTTTATTTTATTTCATTATTATTTTTTATTATTATTATTATTTTATTATTATTATTATTATTATTATTATTTTCGTCCCCCCTCCCTGCTTGATACATGGCAGGGAGGGGTCTCTCACTCCCTGGTGGTCCAGTGGATGGGCACTGTGTAGGAGGGGGCTGGCAGAGAGTTTACTTACCTCTCCTGCAGCTGCTGCAGCTCCTGTCAGCTCCCTTCTCCTCCGCGCCGGTCCGGTCAGCTCCCTCTGCAAGTCCCAGTGTAAGTCTCGCGGGAGCCGCACTATGACCCCGCCGCTCTCGCGAGACTTACACTGGGAGCTGACAGAGGTGCTGAACGGACTGGCGCGGAGGAGAAGGGAGCTGACAGGAGCTGCAGGAGAGGTAAGTAAACGCTCTGCAGCCCCCAGTCTGTATTATGGCAATGTAAATTGCCATAATACAGACAATTGACAATTGAGTATAAGTCGAGTTGGGGTTTTTCAGCACAAAAAATGTGCTGAAAAACTTGGCTTATACTCGAGTATATACGGTATATTGTTTTGTCAGTCTTATTTTCTTATATATTCTGTACATTATTCAAATAAAAAGTCATGAACAGTGTGTTACCTACAAAATTCATCTTGCTATGTATAATGCAAATTTTCATAACTGTCTTACTTATGGATATCATAAATACCTGACAATAAAAAATGTTTGAAACTAAAAATAAAGAATTTAAATTGTAAAACTGTATATTGCATTGGCCAATGTGAGAACAACAGACAGTTCTCTATATTGTTTCTCAGTACAGACATAAAATATATATTTTTGCAATAGTTATGCTGTCGGTTGTCACACAAGATAATAGTAATGTCACTAAAGACCCAGACTGTCAATAGACTTCATTATTGCATTAATATTTTTATTTATAAATTGCTAACATACTCCACAGAGCTGTATAATGAGTGGATTAACAAATATTTGTTTGAAAAAGGAACATAATGTGTGCTCAAAGAGTTTACTGTCTAAGCTCATTTGCTAGCTGTATGTTGCTAACACTTTATCAGTGACTATTGTACACATTAGCTAGATTCATTACATATGCTCGCAAGGGTTGCACAGACACATGTTCTTTCCTGATATTTGAATACTGGGAGGGAGAAGGCAAAGGAATCAGAAATGAATATTATGAGCAGACACAACATTCCTGTGTACAAATAACAAGAAGCCAGTCCTATCCAGAAGCAGTTTATAATGTATATCTGATACCAAGAACATGCTGCCACATAATTCCAAATGTCCCAGGCATTGATCAACAGCTGCTGTTGTAAAAACAAATTAACTGCAACTGCACAAAAAGCTCACTCTGAAGACTTGTTAACAAAACACAGCTACTCGAGAGAAAATAATTACTTATTGAGTAATACTCTCTGTTCTAATCACAAGATTACGACAGGACTCAAAACCCTTCAGCATTAGGCCTCCTTCACAAGAACAAGGAATTCCCTCAATCTATAATATTTATTTTTACAGCTTTTATTTTCCTGTGTGGGACTTATTCAATCTCATTTCACATTGCTTATATTAACTTAAAATGATTGTTTTCATCAGGTAATCTGTCTGCCTTCAGGGTTGGTTACAACTGGATGGCTGCTGTGGTGCTTCTTGTGTGTTGATGGCCAATCAAAGATATGCTAAGCATCATGGGAATTGCCGAGCACCAACAGAGTGAAGACTTTGGTCAAGTCATGGCAAGAGATGCCCAAATTTAAAGCTTCTTGATACTGATCTTTACCACACAATACAGTGAGTCATATTGCTTTGGAGGTCTGTGTCTTACTCAGTTAAATTGCGTATTGCGATTTTTTGTTGTGGATTAAATGTATGGAATGAAATGTGATCTCTCAACATTACAATTCACAGTAACATGTTTTGAGCCCTCCCTTCCCACAATGGCTCAGAGCATGTTACTGTGAAGAAGCATCTGATTATGAGAAGCATCTGATTACACCACGGAGTAGAAATTAGTGATATTGCATGACATTGGGATGAGGTGTGGAAACACTCAAGGAGAACTTTGCCTGGCGCCCAGTGCAAGTTAAGTACAGTTTATCAAACCAAAAACCATGCAGCTATTAAAGAGCTCATGTGCAATCATTGATTCTGCATTTGTGACTTGAGTACAGGGATGGTCTGCACAGGTGGTGAAAACCACTTCTATTGAGGTGGTAGGATCTGTCCTGCATGTTGCACTCATTCCACTTATGGTTTTGTGTTACGCAGGACCTTCAAGCTCAGGATTCCGATACTGTATTGTTACAACTGACTGCGTGACTCTATTTAATTGGCAGAAGGATCCACTTATAAGAAACTGCATCTGCAAAAGTTGAAAAAAATTAAACACCTAGAATTGAACAGACAGAGTACCAGATAATGGTTCAATAAAACTGTGATCTTATATATAATTTATCGTAAAAGGCCATGCTTGAGTTATTTAGAAATTTAATGTGCTCAGAGGTAAATAACAAATAGCTTGCAGGAGATCACTCACTATTGATGTTTCAACACATTCTAGTAAAAGGAACACGTAATATTACAAGAACTATCAAATGACTAATCCTAATCCCTCAATAGCAGCTTCGGTACACTTTCTGGTGAAGTAATACATAGTATCAGCTGACCCTAACAATGCTAAGGCACTGTTAAGACTCTGCCGTTGGGAGGGTTATGAGTGGGTTTGACTGCTCAGAATCTATCCCTGAGGTATTTTGTACAGAGACCTGCTAACACCTCAGACTATAACTCGGATATGCTTGTATTGCAGTAGTGCTGAAATATGTTTCTTTCCAAATCATTAAAGGCTGGAATTTCAGTGCCACACTCCTGGGAAAACATAGCTACCGTGGCTCTTATTTGTGAAACTCGAATTCTCAGTGCACAGATTCAAACTGTGCTATGAAACTACCTATATTTACAGCATTATGAATATTTACGGTTTTGTAGCATTTCCGTGAACAAATTGCTTTTGAAATCATTACCGTTTAAGACAATATTGCTAACAAATAGTGACTTAATAAATAATTCTCAAGGTTTCAACAGTATATTTATCTGACAAGTGCAAAGTATTCCAGTGAGTTATCTGTGTTCATTAATCTCAAAGTATAATCGATCTATGAATTGGTAAGCACTGACATGGCATACAACCAAATCCATGCCTGTCGTTAATTGGTGAATATGTGCGCACTCATTTATGTCTCGAAACTCTTGATTATCTTTCACTGGAACGTATGCCACACTATATGATTGAAAGTCAGTCAACTTGATGTTTAGCCCTGTGGGACAAGAGTCAAGCTACAGATGATGGTCTGGGTAATTATTTATTTATTTTGGATAGCTGATACTGGACAGGTACTTGTGTCTTTCCCCTGACACAAGGTACTGTGAAACTGTTTTACTGTAGTCTATAAAGCTATAGTGACTCACTGATAGCAGAAAAAAATGTACTTAATAATAAGCCTGGACTGTTTTGGGGAAGAATGGAGAGAAACTATTTAATGGATTTGTTACTACACAGTAAGGAGAAGACTATAACATGAAGGTACATAGAAAACGGGTATGAATAGAACAATGACAGGGGAAGGGACATTGACTAACTTTTGGGAAATATATGAACATGTATGAACATAGCTGTGGTTTAGAGTTATGTCTTTAAAGTGAACGTTTCTTTTTTTTATGTTATGATTACTTATTGTAAGTCAACAAATATATATTTGTGAGGTGTGAAACATAAAAGTAAACGTAGAAATCCACATCTCTTTATCTGGCAATTGGGCACCTTAAATCTCTGTCAGTCATTGTTATAAGCTCTGCCCTTTGCACTTAGTAGTCAGAATAAAAAAAAACTATTTTGTCTCTTCGTTACCAATGTTTGCCCTGACTTTGCCTTGTCTAAACTTGATTATGATGTAATTTGCTAAATCTTTACTATAAATGTAAAAGAAAAATGAGCATCTCGTGAAAAAGGTTAACACACGTTATAGGTGAATGTTGTAAAATTCCAGAGAAGTTACAGTTCCCCTTTGAGCTTCTGCCGAGGTCTATATTTCAAATGTCTGATTGACTTCTCTTGTGCTTCAGTCATTTGCTGAGTGAGTAACAGAATTCTTAGTTTCTCTAGACATTCCGATCATATACTCAAAATGTACATATTGGTTTCATTGCAAAACAGAAAAATACCAACTTTTGTATGCAAATACTATAAACTGTGTTTGGTATGTTTAGATATCCAGCTCATATATTCCAATCATGTCCAAGGGAGATGGATATACTAAAAAGTAGAATAGAATAGAACTGTACACCAAGGTGGACAAACCTTTATTAGCAAAACTACTAACCTCTATAACCGCCTGACTGCAGACAGCCCAAGTAGAAAATGGGCTACCAAACTTGGGAGGATAAACAACACGAGCCAAGTCTTTTCTTTGAACATTCAGGTTAAGTTTAAGAAGTCATTTGGAGGATTATTTGGCACACAATCCTGGTAGCACGGGACACAATGGGGATTAATAAAGGCTACACTAGGATATGAAATGTTAGCATTGGAAAACATCCAGACAATGCATCCCTGGTGAGTAGAAATTCACACCCAGTTAGACCCTTTATAGACCCTCCATGTTTGCAGTGGTGAGTATATTTTAGGCCTGGCTAAAAGAGAGAAATTGATATTTTTAAGAACTGGTTTAATGCTAAATGAGAGTTCCTAGCAGCCCATCCTCTCTATGCTTCTCTTACCAATGAGGAATTATTAGCCTGAACAGAGATGATGGCAGTGATTGGCTGAGAGTGTCAGTTGACTACCTATAATAGCCGGACCTTGCTTTTTAAATTGGTATGGCTAAGGAATGGTCTCTTCCTTGAACATATCTTTAGTGGAGGCTGGGTTGTAGTCAGCCAGAGACCCTGATTTATTGGTAAACTGAAATGGTTTAATACTGAGTATTGGAACAGTACCCGCAGACTCCGGGCTCTATAACCAAGTCAATACAATTGCATGGTTATGTCTATAGTGTACCTTTACTATACACTGAAAATGTTTAGCTAATATTTGATGTTGAATTCAATGCAGTAATTTTGAAATGGTTATGTTTTTAATATCAGGCAAAGTTGCTGGACTGCTTAGGGAGAGTTGCTGTCTGCAAGAATCTTGGCAAAGAACAAATGCAATGGGACTATATTCTTGTTGCCTTACCAAAGACAATAAAATAATTTGTTGAAAGTTAATTACACATTATGTGGCAGCGCTATTTGCCTTACAACTTGAAAAATAACAACATTTCTCCACTGTTGGGTTTTCAGATCGCATTGTTTTGTTTGGGTCCTTCTCTTAAACAGGATTCAGAAACACATTTAGCCAGAATCTTGATAGTGTTATTTCAAAGCAGGACATTCCATTACAATATATTTCTCACATCATTACATCTCTTGTCTGGCTACCTGTATGCTTTGTGGACTTTGGTAATAAGAGGAAGACATGTTAAGCTGTATTGCCCTCCAATCCAAATCAGTTTTTGTTTTAATTAATAGATGACATTATGAACTTGATTTCATATTGTCGGACAAGCTTTCAAAATGATTTAATATTATGAAAACATATTAACATGTTCTAATATTATGATATTTTTGATATATTAATATCTATTTTATATATGATATTTTATATTTAAAAAAAAAATAAAAGATTAAACGTGCATCCAAAATTATGAAATCATTTGGAAAGCTCTTCCAACAATATTAAAGAAAGGCCTATTTCTGCAGGGGTCTCTGAGTCTCTGAGTCCAGTTAAGACTTTCTATGTTCAACTATTAAAGCAGCACTGTCACTGCATGCAGACTTTGCATAATTTACAAAGATCAAAGACTTGATTATTGTTGCTAGTGGTCCTTCGGAGGTGCCGCGATCCTCTTATGACCAGTTCTCTTCATGTGCAAGAGTATCGCATTGAGGGAAGACTGCAGAATCCTCCACAGATACAGCTAATATCACTGTTGACTGCTGGGGTGGCAGTAACTCAGCCAAGGGTCTAGAAGTGTCAGGCATAGAAAACATATTGAAACCAAGTAGTCCTTACTTTGTCTCAGCATGTCTTTTGATTGGGTCGGAATGTCAATGAAATTCCAACACAGTCGGGGGCGTGGCTTGAACGCTGATGGCGCCGGCTGCTTAATCTCGGAGCTCCGACACGCGCAGCTATCATCAGCGTACATATTGCAGCACAGACTCTTCTAAATGGGGCGCACTAAATGCCCAGACATGCACCAGACACCCAGGAGGCAGCTGACTAACCCGCAAAGCGGCTCCCTGGACGGGTTCCTCCACGCGCCAAGAAGACCGCTGAACGCCGAGCAAGGCCCCAAGATGGCCGACAGGCCGACCACGCCGCTGGAGGCCGAGCCACAAGCTCTGCCCCTGGCAGACATCAGGGCGGACATCAGAGCCCTGACCACCAGCATGGTCACTAAAGCTGACCTGAAGGCCACATCTGACACGCTACATGAGGCGATCCGAGTGGAAGTTGCCACGCTGGGGAATGATATAGCAGCACAGGGCACCCGTATACAAGCATTGGAGGCTGCAGAACAATCGATGTCGGGCCGCATTGAAGCTAACAACCTGGCTATTAGCCGACAAGGTACCATTCTCTTACACCTCAGGAGGCAGGCAGAGGACCTAGATAACAGGGGACGTAGAGCAAACATTAGAATCCGAAACCTCCCTGAGCCACATAAAGAGGAAAATGTGGAAGCCACACTCAGAGGTGCATCCTGGTTTTGTGCTGCCCTAGGCAGAACAAAACTCAGGCTCCCCCCCCCCACGCGCCACCCCCACCCAACCTTTACCCCGCCCCGCATTCTAAATACACACACACACATTCACTGACAGATACGCATACACTAGCTAACAGAAACACACACTCGCTAACAGAAACACACACACTAACAGACAAACTCACACTCAGTAACAGACACACACTAACAGACACACACTATCAGACACACACTAACAGACACACACTCACTCACTAGCAGACACAAACTAGCAGACACACACACTCACTAACATACACACACACAGTCAGACACACACTAACAGACACACACAGTCAGACACACACAGTCAGATACACACACACACCCACACCCACACTCACAGGCAAACACACTAACAGACACACACACTAACAGACACCCACACTAACAGACACACACACTAACAGACACACACACACACACTAACAGACACACACACACTCACACTCACTAACAGACACACACACACACACACTCACTAACATACACACACTCACTCACTAACAGACACACACTCACTCACACTCACTAACAGACACACACACTCACACTCACTAACAGACACACACACACTCACTAACTAACAGACACACACACTCACACTGACTAACAGACACACACACACTCACACTCACTAACAGACACTCACACTCACTCACATTAACACTTTTTTTTCACTTTAACCCCCCCAGCCTCCTTACCTTTGGGAATGCTGGGGGGGGGCATTTTTCTCACTGGTGGTCCAGTGGCTGCTGGGCGGTCGGGCGGCGCTGCTGGGCGGCCGGCGAGGGAGCACTTCCTTTGAGCTGTCTGCTCAGCTCCCTCGCGCGCCGCACAGTGAGGCTGGGAGGCGGAGCCGGAATATGACGTCATATTCCGGCTCCCAGCCTCACTCTGCGGCACGCGAGGGAGCTGAGAAGACAGCTCAGAGGAAGTGCTCCCTCGCCGGCCGCCCAGCAGCGCCGCCCAACCGCCCAGCAGCAGCCCAGCATGTCTGTTAGCCACAAGGCTAACAAGACATTTGCCTTGGGCATTTGGGGGCGGCCTTTTTGCCGCCCCCTGGAAAATGCCGCCCAAGGCAAATGCCTTGTTTGCCTCGCGGCTAATACGCCCCTGGCCACACTCACAGCACTATTCAAAGAAATACTGGACCCAGAGGCCCCGCCTAACATCAGATTCGACAGAGCACACAGGGCACTTCAGCCACGAAGCACTGACAACTCGCCCAGAGATATTATATGTTGCCTGCACGAATTTAAAGTGAAAGATCATGTCAAAAGCCAGATCCAGACAAAGCTGGCCGTTCCAGGGAGCTGAGGTTGCCCTGTACCAGGACCTCTCACCCCTCACACTAGAAGCCCGCAGAGCTCTAAGACCCATAACACAATTGTTACGGAGCAGAAACATAAAATACAAATGGGGGTTTACCATGAAAATGAATGGGTACTCGTGAGGTGGCCAGATGAGGTCCCAGTGTTCCTGAGAAGGCTGGGCTTGCCGCACACAGAAGTGGCCGACTGGATCTTGGGACCACTTGAACAACGGCCAGGCCCCATAGCACAGAGAGCCACCAGAAGACGCAGAGAGGACTCACCGCGCAGACCTCCAGCGCATAGGCCACGCAACCCGGCACAACATGCTGAAAAAGAGACAAGCTGACCCAATGGGCCAATGTGAACCCATCCCTGATTGGCGGTCCGGAGACATCGACAGACAAGACCAGGGGACGGAGCCACCAAAACCCACTCAGATAAGTACTTTCTACCCCCCCCCCCATCTTTTGACATGCACTGACTGACAGGTTTTGTCCCTTAGCCGTCCCTCCCGGGACCCACCCCACCACAGGACACAACTTATGACAGAGGCACACAGCCCACCACTGACTGCGAACATGGCTTATGTATGCCCGACATGGAGCAGACCACAAGCTGGAAATACCGATACCACTATACGTGGCACTGAAGAGCCATAACCCGCCACATAGCTCTTGGGGAGGGGGATGGGGGAATCGGGCGAGGCTGACCATGCCTCTGTAACACTTGGGAACCACGCCACGCGACATGAGAGGGGACATCTCCCACGGACTCTAACTACACAAGAAATGCTGACGGGGAAGCATACTAGAATGCCGACCACATTGGCGGACCTGCGGTCGAGGTGGGGGGAACACATGACAGCATTGGGTGGAAGCACCTGCTGGGGTGGGGAAGGGCATATCAGATTGGGGACTACTACGTATGGGGACAAACTTGGCCCTATCCAGATACCTGTCTCGGCACGCTAGATTGTACAGCATGCCCTGTATACCTACAGACTTTTCCTCCTGTCAAACTACCCATGTACACAGTCCCACACCATACCAAACAAATTGAACTGCCATTAGCAGACATACCTGACACCATGCACAGGCAGATGGTCGCCCCCCTTCACCCTCTTCAGCACATCTCATGGCAGGGACGTATCGCGGTTGTAAAGATGAATATCCTCCCCAGGATACTCTATGTGTTCCACACACTCCCGCGCATAATCCCACAAATTTTCTTCAAAACGCTCCGGACCGCGATCCTTAAATACATATGGAAGGGGGATAGAACCAGGATAGCGCACGAAAAACTGTGCCTTCCCAAAACATGGGGGGGACTTGCCCTACCGGATCTGAACAAATACTACCAAGCAACGGTTCTACAGTGCATTAGAGAACTCCATATCGCCACACCTCATAAACGATGGACCACACTGTGCAAGGTTCTCACAAATAATCAACTACACCAATACATCTGGCACGACGGGACCGAGGCCTCGAACCCGCTGGGAGAAGACTCCCCCATCACACAAACGCTCAAATCTTGGACCAGACCGAGGAAGGCACCCTACATATCCCCCTCTCCCAGCCCGCTGATCTCCATCACACACAACTTGAACATAGGAGACAGTCTACTGCCGTCAGCATGGCCACTGGAAGCCCAAGAATGCTACATCCCACTACATACGATACAACTGGAACCGGACTGAAGACCCTGCGGGAAATATCGGATGGAAGGACGACTACCCTCATACACCAATTTCACTATGCCCAACTCAAGCATTTTTACCACAACCTTCCAAACAAGACCAAGCTGCACAGGGACCTAACCTGGTTTGAACAACTCTGTTTCTAGACGCCCGAAGCAGATGGCACTGTCTTGACCGTATACCAACAACTGGCGACGGGCGAAAGGGAAAGGAAGGACCTGTTCAAGAGGCAGTGGGAAGACCTCCTGGATAACACATACATGGAGGGACAATGGGAACAAATATTGCTGCTACAGCATAAAAGCTCATCGAGCACTAACTACCAAGAAATGAATTATAAGTTGTTATCTCACTGGTATCGCACGCCGTCTCTCCTACATCGGATCAACCCGACAATACCAGACACCTGCTGGAGATGTGAAAATGGAATCGGCACTCTCAAACACATCTGGTGGGACTGCGACAAGATTCAACCATACTGGAAGGAAATTGAAGCAGAAATACAGATTATAATGGGAGAACCCACGGTCCTGACAGCGGACCTGGCCCTGCTACACCATACGAAAGACACGCTCTCGGTGTACAAAAGATCAATCCTCAGACACCTGCTAAACGCAGCTAAGGCACTGATACCGATACTGTGGAAAACGCCGACCCGGTCGACAATCGGACAATGGAAACTCAAGGTCGAAGACATACACAGAGCCGAATCCACAATAGCTAGTCTTCTGGGGAGGCAGGAAAAACGCGCAGAGCAGTGAATACTATGGTATGTCTATTGCTCTTAGAACACATCCGATAACTAGAGGGGAGGTGGGGGGATGGAAGACGGGAGATGGGACACCTGGACTCGCCGGACGTAGCACCACTGGTCCAAAGCCTAGCCCCCCACCCCGCCCACCGGTAGCGGCGGAATGGGGACTCAGGAGGGAGCGGATACACTGTGAAGATGAACTTACACAGGACCCTACCAATGGGCAAACGGGAAGAACTAAGACCTTAGGGGTGGGAAAAGGGGGGTTTACTATTAGACGACAGGTGGACAGACACCCTCCACGACCCCCGAAACCAGAATACAAACTACCCCATATCACACGGGGGGAAACAAGATGGGAAACAACACCATTCACCACCACTGGTCTACCACAGCCCAGAACATACACACTGCACCCCCACGCAGGGATCCTCCATGCAACCACCACAGCACATACACACATACACACATACACACATACAATCACGGGGTCAACCGCATGAAAATAACACTGAGGACCTCACTAGACAGCAGATTAGATACCTGACATCCCCTGGAATAGCTCACGCCAAACAACCGCCCCAACGACCACGTAGCTACCTGGTGTTGACGGGACTGTGGGAGCTGGAGGGGAAACAGCAATCTCAGGGGTGAACATTAGCCCTCAAATGACAGACACAACATATGCTCTACAGAAGCAAATGCAGAGGATCAACCCACGGCACATCACTCCACACATACAACACAACACAGACTCAGATAAACACATACGGCAACACTGCCACATAAATGTATAAATGTAAAGCAATAAATAATGAAGGAAAAACATATTTTGGTAAACAACTAGGTAATGAAAATAAAAACTAAATGATAAATAATAACGCTACGACAGACCCATTATGGTCACGATTACTAATTATTGAAGGGACCTCTGCGTCCCATTGTTCATACGCACTTAAGTTAACTCTTAACACTCCACTGATTATATATAGGCAAACTGGTTAATAAGGTTTTTCGGACCGTATGGAGCAAGGTACCCACTTTCTCCCCACGAACAAATATATACCTCACTATAGTGGAGCTGCTTATCCAAATCATATGTTAATGATGTCACCCACATGGGGACCTGCGTGTCCCACTGCTATATCATCTGACTGCCATGTTTGCTTATTTATTCTGTTCATACCTTACAATAGTTACATAGTTACATAGTTAGATAGCTGAAAAGAGACTTGCGTCCATCAAGTTCAGCCTTCCTCACACCTGTTTTTTGCTGTTGATCCAAAAGAAAAGAAAAAAAAAAAACCCAGTTTGAAGCACAATTTTGCAACAAGCTAGGACAAAAAATTCCTTCTTGACCCCAGAATGGCAGTCAGATTTATCCTTGAATCAAGCAGTTATTACCCTACATTGAAAGATTATATCCTTGAATATTCTGTCTTTGCAAGTATGCATCTAGTAGCTGTTTGAACATCTGTATGGACTCTGATAAAACCACTTCTTCAGGCAGAGAATTCCACATCCTGATTGTTCTTACAGTAAAAAAACCTTTCCTTTGCCTTAGACGAAATCTTCTTTCTTCCAGTCTAAACGCATGGCCTCGTGTCCTATGTAAAGTCCGGTTTGTGAATAGATTTCCACACAATGGTTTGTATTGGCCCCGAATATATTTGTATAATGTTATCATATCCCCTCTCAGGCGACGTTTTTCTAAACTAAATAGGTTTAAATTTGTTAACCTTTCTTCATAGCTGATATGTTCCATTCCTTTTATTAATTTTGTAGCCCGCCTCTGCACTTTTTCTAGTGCCATGATATCCTTCTTTAGAACAGGTGCCCAAAATTGCACAGCATATTCAATATGTGGTCTTACCAGTGATTTATAGAGAGGCAAAATGATATTCTCGTCCCGAGAATGAATGCCCTTTTTCACGCATGACAATACCTTACTGGCCTTGGCCACTGCTGATTGACATTGCACATTGTTGCATAGTTTGTTGTCTATAACAATTCCCAAGTCCTTTTCGTGTGTTGTTATCCCTAATTCGCTTCCATTAAGGGTATACGTTGCTTGTGTATTCTTTACGCCGAAGTGCATAACTTTGCATTTTTCAACATTAAATTTCATCTGCCATTTGAGTGCCCAGTCCTCCAGTCTATCTAAATCCTTCTGCAGCAAAGTAATATCTTGCTCACATTGTATTATTTTACAAAGTTTTGTGTCATCTGCAAACACTGAAACATGACTTTCAATGCTGTCTTCAAGATCATTTATAAAAATGTTAAATAGAAGGGGTCCCAGAACAGACCCCTGAGGGACACCACTTGCCACCTCTGTCCAGCTTGAAAATTTACCATTAACGACAACTCTTTGTATTCTGTTTTTAAGCCAATGTTCTACCCAAGAACAAGCATTTTCATCGAGACCGAGAATAAAAAGTGACTTTACAAAAAAAAAATTCCAACACAGTCAGTATAAATATTTCATAAAGATTTAATCTTTATGAAATACTTATTTTAGAGGGGGTGGGGGGACTACAGTGCCACTTTAAATATCAAATATGCATTCCTCACTACATTTCTGATGGTAGCTTTCGACTGATCTATAGTCTCACTAAAGGTCAGATTCCCGGACACAGGGGTGACACAAAAAACAACAAAGTACGCATTATAGGATGACTGTAGCTTATTATTCCATAAAACATTATGCAAACTCTTTAGAAAATACTTGAGCTACAAGTAAATGTCTCCCCACATGACTGTTAATATTCAATAAAAAAAAGAATAGCTGTATGTATACAACTCAGGCTCTGCATTTTACGTTTCTACACTGTGTTGGCATTCACAAGATAATTTGGAAACCTGCTAGTTTATTGAGCTAAAGAATGATATTTATTAATATCCCATATAACACATTATTGCAAGTGAGACAAGTAGGAGATGATGCAGACTCAGTGTCAACTTGTGAAAGAGGTTGAAAATGACTCAGTCCCCGTAGCGCAATAAACCCCATGAGTACATGTCAAAAGCAAGGCTGCCTGAGAAGTGATCATAAAAATGAGGAGCCCCTTATTGCACCATTAAGTTAAGTTTTATCATCTATTGTCTCCAAGAGAAGTCATTATTACTAGAATGGCCATTAGGTCACAGTGAGAACAGACACTTGTTTTATCTGACACTGCAACATTGCAGAATTGACAGTTTTGGCCTACTGAACTTGTGTTACGGTTTTAAAATGTCTTAGCAATCAAGGATGAGTTTTAAAGTTGAAGGAACACTCATTTATTCATGTAGAAAATTAGGTCTTTCTCAAAGTTCACATCACCCATCAGGCAAGGAATGGATCAACACTCCGATTGCTCTCTCTATCACTTGATATACAAAAGTCTCGAAAAAGTCTCCTTTTATTTTTTTCCATGCATATTTTATTCTACTTTCATTGCAAAGCTGGTTTCTCTGTTGAGATTTATATCTCTTGAATAGTATATTTTGTAGATAACACACCCAAATGCACAGCTATTAAGGCATGGTGTAATAAAGTAAGAAAAAGAAAAATACAGATAATCTCAGGCCATATTAGCAAAGGTTTTAATTAACAAATTTAGTACATTTTAATTTATTTTATAGAGATAGATAAAGAGAGAGAGACAGACAGACGGGTAGACAAACGGACAGACAGACAAACGGAGGTGGAAAGAGATAAATGAATAGAGATAGATAGATAGATAGATAGATAGATAGAGAGATAGAGAGATAGATGGATAGAAAGAAAGAGAGGCAAACAGATGGACAGACGAACAGACAGATGGCTAGAGATAGATGGATGGATAGATAGATAGATAGACAGATCATTGTAAGAATACAGTAATCTAAAAATAACAATAATATTTCAATATATATGTCTTGGTGAATTATAAATAAAAATAAATAAATATATTTACAGGCATACCCCACTTTACATACACTCACTTTAAGTACACTTGCGAGTACAGACATTCCTGTGCCTCTTCTGTCCGCGAGTGAACAAGAAATGGAAGGTTCTATTCTCGCCCAGAGCAGCTCAGTTCAGTGTCTTTGGGGCAAGAACCTTTCACACCTCACTGGAAATCTGCAGTTGCAGTATCAGTTATGCCTGTAAATGACTATTGCAATGCAGTACATGCATTGGGAAGTGAAAAAAGGTATTGCTTCACTTTAAGTACATTTTCGTTTTACATACATGCTCTGGTCCCATTGTGTACTTAAAAGTGGGGTATGCCTGTATTTAAGTTTGAATATTGTGAATTGCATTGTGGATGATTTGTACACACATTATCCCATAATCTTACATGTAATGATATGAAAGAAGCTATGAAAACATAAAATATGATATCTAATGTCCTGATGTCCCCTATTATTGAAGGGTGTGTTTAGGTTCCAGAATAACTTCCAGAGCTGCCTATATATATCTATCTATCAGAAAATACAAGCCTGCAAAACATTACATTGCACATTTACCAGTATACACATGAGTGACTGCTGGAGTCTCAACTGCTAGGAAAGTAATGGAATTAAATTACAGTCACAGTTCACTGCTCCTACTCATTTTAAAGAAGAGAGAGAGCAAAAAAAAATGTTTCTGTATCTATATATCTATATCTTTTTTTTTCTCCAAGATTCCTTCATCAGCACTAGAAACAAAACTCAGCTGAAAAGCCTGAGGACAGATATCTGGATTGCAAAGAAATGTGGTTGAAAGTGAGAGGTGATTGAGCGAAAATTGTACAATGATGGTCTAAAGACAGACACATTTTAAAACAACTGAAAGATCAGGCGCAACAAGGTCAAACATAAAAAGCACTCTTACCCAGTGGAAATTGCTTTATTAGTTGAATCTATCAGATGCTAGTCACCATTTTAAGCGTTTTTCTAGTAGATTAGCGTTTTTATGAGGTGCATCTTATTTATTATTTAATTCCAGTAAAACTATGATTTGTTAGTGCATAGACGACTGGTAAATTGTGTTAATTTTTGAATCACAATGCTAAATAAATAAGTAAATACTTTATTGTTTTACAACTGACATCACTAGACTTTCACGGCTACTCACTAGACTTCAAATTGTAGTCATTTGAAAGCCGAATGGCAACAGATGGACTAAATTAGCCAAGTGTGATTATTCATACAGAAAATGTTCGTAATGTGAGGATTTTTTTTTTTCAAATGATCGGTGCTTGCCTATATTTTAGCAATTGAATTTTGGTTAGCAAGGGTTAAGCGAATAATGCTATTTGGCCAACATTTCTTCAACTCTGTATTTAGGTACCTGCCAAAGTTGAATGTAAAAAAAACAAATACATCCTGAATAAGATACTTATAGCCCATGTTATAAAAAAAAGCAAAAAACTGTATTCATAATGCTATAGTGCATCTGTCCGCAGTTAGATGTAAGCTTCCTACATTAGCAATAAAAATTAAATAACGGTTTACTTATCTTTTTCTAGTGCTGAGGCTCCCTTGGCACTGCTCACCTCTCCCCCTCCTGCAATGTCATGGAGGAGGCATGGCCTCCTCCGTGATAGTCCAATCCAATGCTCCTTATTGAGGAACTTTGGGGACCTAATGCATTCAAGCTTACCCATATGAAAGCTTTGTATTCAATGCCTTTCTATGGGCATCAGTGTCACATGACCGAGTTCTACTCACAGTGCAGCGGTAGCGCCTACAGTGGATGTCAGAATGGCATTGAGATTAGTTACATAGTTACATAGTTACATAGCTAAAAAGAGACTTGCGTCCATCAAGTTTAGCCTTCCTCACATATGTTTTTGCTGTTGATCCAAAAGAAGGCAAAAACCCAGTCTGAAGCGCTTCCAATATTTACAAACTAGGAAAAAAAATCCTTCTTGACCCCAAAATAGCAGTCAGATATCTCCTTGAACCAAGCAGCTATAACCCCACTTATTAGAAATGATATCCTTGTATGTTATGTTTTTGCAAGAATTGAAGTTGATGAAGTTGTCTGGGGGCCTATAGTGTCCCTTTTAAGTGGCACTTTCATCTTTACATTTCTTTCCATAAATTGGTTTAAAACAGTTTAAACCAAATATCTATATTTATATTTCTTAGTGCCTTACTGTGGAGGTGGACAACATGCAATCAAACCTTCTATTCCTGATGGCAGTTACTGAATAAAATAAAAAAAGTAGTTACAGAAAACATATGATGCCAGCAGCTAATAAAGTTCTGTATGCGCCCCCTTTTCCAGCAAACATTTTCCACTCACTCTTGTTTCAGTTTACTTCATAGCATGATTTTCCATATGTCACCATAACTTACCAATTAACGAGTTGAGCAAAATTTGCAAAAGCTTTTAAATCTCTGTCCATCAAGTTTATCTATTCAAAATTATACCATTCAAAAAACATTTCATATCACTAATATCCTGTGTTATCCTAATTTTTCATGCATGTATTTTTTGGGGGTATGTCTCAACCCCTTAAGACCGGAGGGCGTACAATTACGTCCTTTTAAAAGCGGCTCTAAACGCCGCAGGGCGTAATTGTACGCCCTCCGTTTTTTTGTTACTTACCCGGTCGCCAGCGATCCCACGCCAGCGATCGCGGTTGGGGGGACTCCCAGGGACCCCCCCGCAGCACATCCGACCTCTTCAGCCCCCCCCCCCCGGGCCATGTGAGAGTGAGGTCCTTGCGAGGACCTCACAATCACATGGCCAGTATAGCTGGCTGCAGCAATGCCAGCAGGGGGACTAACTGTAATGACAGTTAGTCCCCCTGCTGGCTGGAAATAAAATTAAGTGTTAAAAAAAATAAAATTTTAAGTGTAAAAATATATATATATATATATACTTAGATCATATATATATATATTATATATATATGATCTAAGTATATATATATACACATATACACACACACACATACACATAGGTGTATTTTAATATTAATATATATATATAATTATATATATATATTAATATCCAATTACACGTAGACTGATACTGATTATATATATATATATATATATATATATATATATATATATAATTATTGTTATATATATATATTTATATATAATATAAAAAATATGTAAATACGTAAAAAAATAAAATAAAAAAATAATTAAAAATAAAATATAAAAAAATATATAGATGTGTTTTATTTCGTTCTAACTGTATTGTGATATTAATATATATATATATATATATATATATATATATATATATATATATATATATATTTATATCAAAATACACATAGAACAAAATAATATAAATATCTATCTACATAAATATATACGTATATATCACTATATATATACCTATATATAAATAAAAATATTACAAAAATAATTATATGTATATATACACATATGTATATATATATATACATATATTAATTCTACACATATATTTATGAAATATTTTTACATAATTAGGTATCCTAATTAATTACAATTAGCGGGACCTGCCTGACAACCCATGCCGAAAGTATAGGGAATTTAATTTGCTAGCACTATATTTAACCCTATAACTTTCTAAGATACCATAAAACCTGTACATGGGGCTTACTGTTTTACTCGGGAGACTTCGCTGAACACAAATATTAGAGTTTCAAAACAGTAAAATGTATTACAACGATGATGTCGCCAGTAAAAGTGACATTTTTTGCATTTTTCACGCACAAACAGCACTTACACGGACGATATTATTGCTGCAATACTTTTTACTGTTTTGAAACACAAATATTTGTGTTCAGCAAAGTCTCCCGAGTACAACAGTACCCCTCATGTCCAGGTTTTATGGTGTTTTCAAAAGTTACAGCGTCAAATATAAGGCTTGTGTTTCATTTGTTTCACATAAAAATTTGCCAGATTGCTTACGTTGCCTTTATGACCCTATGGTAGCCCAAGAATGAAAATTACCCCTATGATGGCATACTATTTGCAATAGTAGACAACCCAAGGTATTGCAAATGGGGTATGTCCAGTCTTTTTTAGTAGCCACTTAGTCACAAACACTGGCCAAAATTGGCGTTTTTTGCATTTTTCACACACAAACAAATACTAACGCTAACTTTGGCCAGTGTTTGTGACCAAATGGCTACTAAAAAAAACTGGACATACCCATTTGCAATACCTTGGGCATAGGCGTGCGCACGGGGTGTGCCGGGTGTGCCTGGGCACACCCTTATCCCCGCGGCACGCCTATGTATTGAGTCCTGCAGGAACAGCGTTCCTGCACTTTTATTTGAGCAGGAACGCTGTTCCTGCGGGCACTCAGTGCCCCCAAATGCCCCCTTACGGCCCCCATGTCCCCCTGTCATGGCCAGTCGGGTGCCTGTGTCCATCTCAGCCGCGGCGAGGGAGCTGTGTGCTCTCTGCTCCCTCTCGCCGCGCGCTGTTTGCTGATGCTGGGAGCCGGAATATGACGTCATATTCCGGCTCCCAGCTACTGTAGACAGCCCGCGCGGTGAGAGGGAGCAGAGAGCACACAGCTCCCTCGCCGCGGCTGAGATGGACACAGGCACCCGACCCACTGGACCCCAGGGACAAGTCCACGCCAGCACTCCAGGTAGGGAGGCTGGGTGGACATTTTTTTAATAAAAAAAATATATATTTGTATGTGTGTCTGTGAATGTATGTGTGTGTGTGTCTGTGAATGTATGTGTGTGTGTCTGTCTGAGTGTGTGTGTCTGTGAATGTGTGTCTGTAAGTGTGTCTGTGAATGTATGTGTGTGTGTCTGTGAATGTATGTGTGTGTGTGTGTGTGAATGTGTGTCTGTAAGTGTGTCTGTGAATGTATGTGTGTGTGTCTGTGAATGTGTGTCTGTAAGTGTGTCTGTGAATGTATGTGTGTGTGTCTGTAAGTGTGTCTGTGAATGTATGTGTGTGTGTGTCTGTAAGTGTGTCTGTGAATGTATGTGTCTGTAAGTGTGTGTCTGTGAGTGTATGTGTGTCTGTAAGTGTGTGTCTGTGATTGTGTGTGTGTGTCTGTGAGTGTGTGTGTCTGTGAGTGTATGTGTGTATATGGGTGTGTGTGTGTGTCTGTAATTGTGTGTGTGTGTCTGTGAATGTATGTGTGTGTCTGAGTATGTGTGTGCACGCGTATATATATCTGTGTGTCAGTATATATATATATACACACACACGTGTATATTTTTTTTTTGGGGGGGGGTGGGAAAAGAGTTCCCACACTTTATTCCCCAGGACTTCTCTGGAGATGTCCGGATCTCCCTTGACGGCTCACGCAGAGTCGGCGCTATCTGAGTGCCGGCTCTGCTCTTAGCCTCCATGGGCTGGCGGGGAGATCAAAGATCTACCTCACCAACCCACAGCAACACGGAGGAAGGCAGGAGAGGACCCGGGGAGCTCTAGACAGCAGCTCTGCCAGGTTCCTCTCACGAGATCTGAGCATTGCCACGGCAACACTCAGATCTCGCGAGAGTTAACTCTAGCTCCGCAGGCTAGAGTTCACTCTCCACTGGACCACCAGGGATGGCACATGGCAGCAAGGATCCCCCCTCCCTACATAAGGTAGGGAGGGGGGATATTTACTAATCTGCCCCCACCTCCACAATCCCTCCCAACATACAGCCCACACACACACAGCACATAGACACATACAGCACGCTTACACACACAGTACACTAACCGCACCCTCACAAACACACACAGCACCTTTACAAACACACAACACCCTCACACACAGCACACTAACAGCACCCTCACAAACACACACACACACAAACAGCACCCTGACAAATACACGACAACCACACACATCACACAAATGGCACCATCACACAAACGCACACATCACACAAACAGCACCCTCACACACACAGCACCCTCACACAGCACAGTAACAGGACCCTAACAAACACACAAACACCCTCACACAGCACACTAACAGCACCCTCACACACAAACAGCACCCACACAAACACCCTCACCCACATAGCACACTACCAGCACCCTCACCCACACATCCCACTAACACCACCCTCACACCACCCTCACACAGCACACTAGCAGCACACACACAGCAGTGTATGTGTGTGTATATATATATATATATATATATATATATATATATATATATGTGTGTGTGTGTATATATATATATATATATATATATATATGTGTGTGTGTGTGTATATATATATATATATATATATATGTGTATATATATATATATATATATAGTAAAAATAGAAAAATAAAAATAGAATACATGTATACACATGCGGCGTGTTTGTGCTTTAGGGTGCACACCCTAATGCAATAGGCTGCGCACGCCTATGACCTTGGGTTGTCTACTATTGCAAATGGTATGCCATTATGGGTGTCAATTTATTTCCTGGGCTACTATACAGTCTCAAAGGCAACGTAACCAATCTGGCGAATTTCAATTTCAAATGTAACGTGCTATATTTGACCCTGTAACTTCCCAAAACACCATAAAACCTGTACATAGGGGGTACTGTTTTACACGTGAGACTGAATGCAAATACAAATGAATACAAATATGAGTATTTTATTGCAGTAAAAGCAAACAGTATTATGACATTTAAAATGTCATGTAGAACTAAAAAAATTAAAAAAATCTTTTTTTCTCCCATTTTTTTATATTATTGTCATATTAAATTATGTTTCATAGCTAAATATTTGATATTAAATGAAAGCCCCGTTTCCCCTGAATAAAATGATATATAATAAGGGGGGGTGCATTTAATATGAAAGAGGTGAATTACGGTTGGACAAACATATAGCGCAAATGCCAAGTTTTGTTTACATTTTGTTTCGTTCACAACGTGTACATTTGGCTCCGTCCTTAAGGGGTTAAAACTACTTGCAAGACTGTAGTCCTTATGAACATTAGCCTTTTGTACACCCCACCCCCCCCCCTTTTTTTCCCAGAAGAGACTTTCAGTCTCTAGATGGGGAAATGACCAATCAGAGGCTTCTCGCGGAGGAACCTCTGACACTATCCCACGGATCTGATCTAAGGTCTGAGAAGGAGGCATGTGAGGGGAGGCAGGTTTGCTCAAGAAGAGCTTGTCTGACACTTCCTTTAGTTAGGGGGAGCTATTGGAAGCAGGAAGAAATAATGAAATACCCCCCTGGCTTTCAATCAAACAGTTGTTTCATTATTTAATAATAAATGTGCCAATTTCTCATATAAATCATTACATTTAAAAAGTGCCCTTTTAATGGGATATTCTTCACCCATAAAGCATTTCAGCAAGCTGGAGTGCTTTTTGGGTGTGGAGTGGTCCTTTAATACAGCTATGAAATACTATGCAGATTATAAAAGAGCAGTGATTGGCTACGAGAGATAATTACATCAGCAGCTCAGCTTATGCTAAACACTCATTGACTGGGCTACACTTCAAACCTTTCAATCTCGAAGACAGTTCATGAGTAGTGATGTCGCGAACATGAAATTTTCCGTTGGCGAATGGCGAACGCGAACTTCCGCAAATGTTCGCGAACGGGCGAACCCGGCGAACCGCCATAGACTTCAATAGGCAGGCGAATTTTAAAACCCACAGGAACTCTTTCTGGCCACAATAGTGATGGAAAAGTTGTTTCAAGGGGACTAACACCTGGACTGTGGCATGCCAGAGGGGGATCCATGGCAAAACTCCCATGGAAAATTACATAGTAGATGCAGAGTCTGGTTTTAATCCCTAAAGGGCATAAATCACCTAACATTCCTAAATTGTTTGGCATAACGTGTTTTAAAACATCAGGTATGATGTTGTATCGATCAGGTAGTGTAAGGGTTATGCCCGCTTCACAGTGACAGACCAAACTCCCCGTTTAACGTACCGCAAACAACCGCAAACAGTCCATTTGCACAACCGCAAACTCCCCATTTGCACAAGGTTGGATACCAAGCTAGCCATGTCCCGTTCCTTGTCCTCACTGATGTCATTGAAGGTCTCTTCCTCCACCCAGCCACGTACAACACCAAGGGTCCCCGAAAGGTGACAACAAGCCCCCTGTATTTTTTTTTTTTTAAATGTACACTACTGTTACACCAGATATGAGTTGCCCTGGTGTGACACTGTGCCCTGGCAGGCCCTGAAATGCACACGTGTGAAGGAAACTGACTGCTATTATATTACAGTCAAAAATGTTTTGTTTTTTTTAAATACAAGCTATGGTGACACCAGATATGAGTGGTGGCACTGGGACCACCTTAAAAATATTGGATATCGCTAAAAATCATGATCACTATATACTTTCTCTACAAACCTCTAAAACGAACCAAACTACTCATCCATCTGCTATGCCACTTTATCCCACCTAGAACTAGTGCCCAGTTAAAATACTTGACTCTTACTTACCCACACTCAGTCATGCCACACACATTTCACCACTACTCTCACTGAATCCCTCTGACTACGGCTAAATTCATCTTCTACATCAGAACACTACTCTTAAGATTGGGTTGTATCCATGTTTCGGGTCTTTCATTTAGAATAGGGGCAGCTTCGGTCTCCTTCATCACTGACACTCCAGTGCATATTATTAAAAGATTGGGCAGATGGAATATCCTCAGTCTACAACCAATATATTCCTCATCCCGAGAAAGAAATGAGGAAAGCTTTTTAAAGTTTGGCTTTGTAAATTTGATGCAATAAGTGTGTTTTTCTTTAATACCTTTTCACCCTCTTTGCATGAACCCGATTTACATATATTACTAATATGTTTCTGAACATATATATTATATTATTCACTCACTCACTCACTCTCTGGGCCGGCCTAAGACATCATGCTGCCTAGGTCCAACGATAAATGACTATGGGGGATAATGTATAATAAACACAGGTTACTGGCTATGGGGGGGGGGGGTAATGTATAATAAACACAGGTTACTGGCTATGGGAGGGATAATGTATAATAAACACAGGTTACTGGTTGTGGGGGGATAATGTATAATAAACACAGGTTACTGGCTATGGGGGGATAATGTATAATAAGCACAGGTTACTGGCTATGGGGGGGATAATGTATAATAAACACAGGTTACTGGCTATTGGGGAGATAATGTATAATAAGCACAGGTTACTGGCTATGGGGGGATAATGTATAATAAACACAGGTTACTGGCTATGGGAGGATAATGTATAATAAGCACAGGTTACTGGCTATGGGGGGATACTGTATAATAAACACAGGTTACTGGCTATGGAGGGATAATGTATAATAAACACAGGTTACTGGCTATGGGGGGTAATGTATAATAAACACAGGTTACTGGCTATGGGGGATAATGTATAATAAACACAGGTTACTGGCTATGGGGGATAATGTATAATAAACACAGGTTACTGGCTATGGGGGATAATGTATAATAAACACAGGTTACTGGCTATGGAGGATAATGTATAATAAACCAAAAAAAATGCAGCTTCAGAATGAATCTAAATTGTATGCTGTCTAGGAGGTGGGAGGATCTGGGAGGGAGGGTCTGCTGCTGATTGACTGGAATGTGTCTGCTGACTGTGAGGTACAGGGTCAAAGTTTACTCAATGATGACGAATAGGGGGCGGACCGAACATCGCATATGTTCGGCGTCCATGGCGAACGCGAACATGCGATGTTCGCCTGGAACTATTCGCCAGCGAACCGTTCGGGACATCACTATTCATGAGGCATGGATAAGAAGATGGTGTTACGTGGCAGTAAGTAGCTACACTTTCTATTTCAAATATTTAATAGTTTTGCCTTTTTGTGCTACAGTATTATTATAATACATTCAGTACAGTACACAAAAACATAATACTGCAGTTACAATTTGAGACAACATACAGAGTACCATATAGTGAAAAGCATTTGAGCATTACAGTACCTACAAAATGAGAAGGAAAAATAACAAGGTAACATTCCAAAATAAATGGGATAACATTTTAGTGTTACTCATTGGTCAAAATTCCACAGGGTAACAGTAAAAGTGATTCCAGTTGCAAGTGACTAAGCTTCTCTAATCAGGTGGCAAAGAGCATACTGGTTAGTAGTTTTGTTTGTAACCAAGTTATTGTGTAACCATCTGGTTTTATAACCAATTAATTGTTTTATAGAACTCTCTATCCAGAATTTAGAATGTAGAAGTATAAACGGGCAATATTTTGTTTCTATCCAGTATTGTTAAATAGGTACTAGGCCAGTTTTTGTACTACTAGAAATATCTCAATCAGAAAAGGTTGTGACTAAAGTTGAAAAAGGGGATAATCTTGATACATGTCAAAATAGAGATATCTAAAGTTGGGTACACATTTTGAAACTGTGTTTTGTTGTCAGTAGTGAACCAGAGGCAGGGCCGGATTTTCCTATAGGCTAACTAGGCTTCAGCCTAGGGCCTCAAGATCAAGAGGGGCCTACATTCAAATTGTTAGCAAAATTAAAATTACACTATTCTAAAAACAGTGAACACTAAAGCACTGAACCGAAAATCAGGAGAAATTCTACGCATATGTTATGACCAGTGGCATACTAAGGGAGGGGCGGGGGGGGGGGGCGTCCGCCCCGGGTGCCACTTACTAGGGGGGTGCCCGGGGCAGACTTCAATGCCCCTCCTGCCGCAATTGCCGAGACCAGCGGTCTGCGGCTCCGCAATGTGCAGAGCTGCAGACCATGGATCTCGCGTGCACTGCCCAATCAGAGCGTTGCCGCGGGTTATCACGGCAACGCTCTGATTGGGTCTCGCGAGATCCATGGTCTGCAGCTCTGCGGAGCTGCAGACTGGAAATGAGGGCCACCAGACCACCAGGGACCCCACCGGACCGCCAGGCAGCCCCCACTGGACCACCAGGGATTTAAGGTAATTTTTTTAGTCACCCCCCTCTCCTCATCACCCCCTCCCTCTCACAATCACCCCCCCCTCTCACAATCACCCCCCCTCTCCTCATCACCCCCTCCCTCTCACAATCACCCCCCCCTCCTCATCTAGACTTTTTTTTATTTATTATCCGTGCCACATATTTTATAAAGGTTAGTACCAATCACAACATGTTTTATTTAACATATTGATATATATCACAGTAGCCTAGGGCCTCTTTTCACCTAAATCCGGCCCTGTCCAAAGGGCAAAAGAAACCTGGGGACCATAGGAGCTGAGACAACGGGAATGTTCTATATCTACCCAGGACAGGAAACCTGCACTGTAGTAGAACTGAAGGAACTAAGCTAAGGATGTAGCTTTGTAGTAATATGTTGGATTCTGGATTACCAATCCACATTTTTTTTGTGATTTGTATAGTGTAAACAATGGAACTCTTGATCATTTATTAGCATGTATAAATGTGTTAATATAGACTTGGATCTCCCCCAGCATGGTGCGTGAAATAAAAGGGGCAGTGTCCAAAAAAGATAGAGTAATTTTAGCAATGCCATCATTTTTACCAAATCATTGCATCCTAACCATCTAAATATGATAGGTCAAACTGTCCGAATCACTCTAGCTGTCTCCATAGATATTGTAGGTTTAAAGTGGTGAAAGACGGTATATGAAAACTAAACATTGTTTTAAGATGCATTATCGGATGTTCTAAATAAAGTGCAATAGCTTGAGATTTTGGAGAATTTACTTAATGGTAAGATAAAGAGCTATAGGATGAAAGCACTGTCTGAAGGTGAGGTAATGAATGGAAAGGATTGGTCACTATTGATCATCAAGAGTATATCATCCAACCCACACAGATTACTATCTACTGTGGTTCAAAGTTAGAGAGGGGCACTCCACTGATATGGTTTATTTGGATGATGCATGCCAGAGGCGCCAAAGCCAGTATAAACAACAGAGGGGATTGTCTATTCTTCTATTAAGGTTCTATTACACAGCTGGATAAAAGGACTGCCACTGTCAGGTTTGAGTAGAAAGCCATAGTGGTCTTAATAAACCCCTCAGTTATAACATATTTCTTAGTACTGAGGGCCTAGTAATTCCAATGAAAAGACTCACTTTGGGAGACTGTAAATCCTATCAATAACTACCTCACTGGCAGGTATGTCTAGTACTAGGCAGAAACATTGTGTTTTGAAGAAGTCCTCTAGTTCTGCCACATATACAGATGCCTCTAATTCTGATATTGTTGTGGTGAGATCTATCCTCTACATCAACAAGCTTCAGTTGGAGGGTCGCCTCCTCCTCGGTCAGATGGTTGTCAGCAAGTAAGTTATGACAGTTTATAATATCATCTAATTTCATCTCTATTTTGTAAGTACGGTCACCTAGATCAGTGATGGTTTAAGTAAAGCCGTCGCTGAGAGGGACAGACCTGCCATGTGCTCCTTGTTATGCAGTGGGATAGAGGAATAAAAGCTAGAATTCTGGGCTTCTGGCATGAGGTAATTTTGTAGCTTTGTCTGAGACATTTTCCACTGATTACCTGCCATCTTTCTCCTGATCTTGTGGTTCTATCTGCTGTAGAAGCCATGTGTTATGCTAACTCGACCAGAGCTACAGAGTTATGCTGCCATCTGCATCTTGTGCCAAGCGACACCCCCAGAAACAGCAAAACTTCTTTAATTGTGAAACACAAGATAAATATGAGACTAAATATATATAAATAGATAAATATGAGAATAAAAATTAAATGCACTGCACCAGCGCAGAGAATCTGGTCTTGCAATTATGAGATCTAGCTTTCTCCTTCTCCAACTGGGAGACTTTTCTTAACCAATCACAAACTGCCCTTTGTCCCACCCCATTGTTTGTCCATGTTGCCCAGATCATGCTCTTTGGAAATGTTGCTGGGACCTTTACCCCTGCCATTATTTTGAATGGTTTTATGGGTATTTTATTCAAGCTCTCAGCTTTTCAACTGAGCTCTTTCAAAGCATGGGTGTCATTCAATAGATCTCCTATAGACTCCCTGTTTTGTTAAGGTTTGTCTCATTCTTTTCACCTGGTGTGGAAGTGATACACTCAGTAACTACAGCTGAGTTTATGAATACATCTCTAAATTTGAATTGCAGTTCTCTACAGTTTAATAAATGACATTCTTTGCTTGCTTAGTGCTACTATTGGATTCCTTGTTTGTAAACCTTATCAATGATATGTTCTTTGAAAGCTGTGAAATTTTTCCAATTTAATTTATGACACAATGTCATCTCAAAAGATAAATCACTCACTTTGACTCAAAGACAAAATTCCTGATGATTGTTAATTGGGTATTCTTGCTTGTTTGAGTAAATGTCTCTGTTTGTGGTTGAGCCCATATGGTAATCTAAAATGAGAATTGTCCATGTTTGATTTCACAAGTATGTATACTTCTGTCATAAAATTCTAAATAAATGCTACTGGTATTGCTATAACTAACCATAATGTATAGCAGAATTGTAGTAATTATAGTTTACTTAGTTGTTTTTTTTCAGAATTATTTTATGTTCGTTTTTGCTGAATCAAATTGCTGAAGAAAAACAGGAAATAGATGAAAGACAAAACAACACAAAATTCTATTGATTAACAACAAATATTCTTAATCTCTAGGTCAGTCAGGTCAGGTCAGGTCAGTATGAAAGGGACCTGGACAGGCAAATCTCAGCATTCATTTTTGTTAAATACTTGGAAAATAACTTTCCATTACTTTTGTGCTTATATTGGTCCCAAGACAATAAATGTGAATGGAATAAAGCAGGCCCAGAGTGAAAACATGCTGTGCATATTGTCACAGCAAGGGTGCATAATTCATTATTGCACTGTGGAATATTGTACTTTAATGTAATTTGTGTAGTGCATAGATGAACTGCTGCCTTGTAGAGGTGGTATTGTCAATGTCAAATGGTGTTAATTTGATTGTATCGGAAGTCAGAAGGTTTACAGCCTTATTTCCTCTTTGAAGCTGGGACCCCCACAGAGGTCAGATGACAGAAGGGGTAATGTAAATTGCATATTAATGTATAAGGGGTCAGATGGGGTGATCAATCAAAGGCTCTGCAAGGTCTGAGATTCTACACTTGAAAAGCCTGCATGTCTGGTCCAAATGTAAACTAGCTGGCTTCAGCCATATGGCCTGTACCTTTTAATTAATGAGGTAATTTATTTGATATGTTAATGATCCTTAGCCTTGTGTTCAAGTATCAAATGCAAAAGAAACATTAATATGTGCCCACAAAATAATAATTAAGCCTCATTATTATTATATTTAGAATGGGACAAGCACCATCTTCTAAAAAAGCCCAAACATGATTGATTTAACTTAACCATATGGGAAGGAATCGGGATGTCTGCTATATTGGGTCACAAGTAAGAAGTGTGACATATATATGGAATGGAGAAATTGTAACAAATTCCTAGATACAATTATTATTTCTGTGGATAAGTATATAAGAGGAGATAGAACCAAATGTTTCTATTTGGATTGATGTTGGTCTGGAACACAAGGAGGTGGTCACTTATTGTCTTATATGCCCTATAGATATACCTTAACCCCACCTCTAGGCCAGGCCTGGTAATCCACAGGGTATAGAGCCAATGATGCTGGGGGGTGTATTTGTACTTGTTTGAGGGGCCAGAATCTAATTCTAAGTGAGTCACCATCTTTCTTACCAGAGACCCCCTGGGGCAGAAGTTTTACTTTGAGAAGCTGAGTAAGTGATTAGGACTTCTGTCATTTCATCCCTTTTATTTTTATTTGTTGTTGGTGTAAATAATTTGATTGTAATCTATATTTAAGTATGCACTGTGACTATATTTTTTGCTCATAATAAATATTACTTTATTAAGTTCTGCCTTTGTCTGGTAAAGAATCACGCTACCTGAAGAGACCAATTAATATTTTTCAATTACATAGATATTGTGCTAAGATACATTTGGTGGGTTTTTATTATTAAGTTTACCTGGGGGACCAAGGCACCCCATTTATAAATTGTTTTGGTGGTGGTAAAATAATAATATTTATATTATTAGGCTTAAGTGTGGATGGTGTTAAGGGGGATTGTATCATTATTTTCGGTCTAGTACAGACAAATAGTGAACTTTAACCCTTTCACCACCACAGAAACATAGAGCATAGAAACATAGAATGTGACGGCAGATAAGAACCATTCAGCCCATCTTGTCTGCCCATTTTTTTTAAATACTTTCATTAGTCTCTGGCCTTATCTTATAGCTAGGATAGCCACATATAAATGTACACTGTTCATCTCTATTGTTATTGGTTACTTGAAAAACAATGGCTCTTAAATAAATGCTAAAAAGATACATTGTCATACAGCATTTACTCATGAGCTTATGATTGGTGAATCTAAAAAGTCTTGATTTTCAACTTATCCTCAAGTTCAGTATTTATAAAGAACTCAATTAAAATGTACTGCTTCAATTTTCCTGATGAGTTCTAATTAAAGCGGCACTGTCATGGCCGAATCCCAATTTTTTGTATCCCCCTCCCGACTCTACTACATCTAATTGTCCCCCTAGTCACCCCCAAATGCTCCTAAGTATTATTTTCTGCCCGGACCTAGGTCCAGGGTGCCGCCATCTTTGTGTGGGTAGATGAAGTCCCTGTGAGACACGACATCTGCTCACACTAGATAGCGTTACGAAATTCCTGCGCATGCCCAGTTAAACACTTGGGAATGCGAACGGGAATTTAATCTATTCATTCATTCATTCATTCATCAGAAAGATGAATAAATGAATAGAAATTTCAAACGAATGAACGAAGACATCTGCTGCGCAGCTCCCTTCTTGTAATAAGTAGACCTTTATTAAAAAAAATTGGGTGGGGGAGTGACTAGGGTCTTGGGGACCCCTAGTCACCTGGAGGGGGTTACATTTAGAGGACAATAGGTCCCCCCCCTATTTTCATTTAGGGCCCTCACCCGCCGCTCATGGTTTGGTGCCGGGGAGGAGGACAATAGGTCCCCCCATTTTCATTTAGGGCCCCTACCCACCGGTGGGGTGGGGGCCGGGGGAGAACAATAGTTCAAGAAGATAATAGGAAGGACAATGGCTACAGTAATGTAAAATACCTCTTTCAAATGAAATTCCGATCCGAACAAAGTCCCGAACACGAATGGAGAAACTGTTCTCAATCTGTTAGGACGAAATTCGGCAGTTCCGCCCATGTTCTGTCTAAGTGACAGGACTTTCGGGAATACTGACAGGAAGTATCGCAAAATCACGTAGGAAGCGTTAGGATTATGGGAAAATGTATCTGACCACAGGAAACGGAGCAGAATTTGCTCCTCCGCTGGTCATAGATGGTCAGGCGTAGGAAACCTCCATAAGACAAATCCCTACTTTGTCTTATGTTTTAAAGAAAACTAGAGCAGACAGGAAAAAATAAAGAACAGATCCTGACAGAGGGAGAGAAGAGGAATTGATTGGGGAAAGGTAAGTTCGGCATGACAGTGCCGCTTTAAGCTCATTTAAAAAACCTGATTATCTACTAGAACTCAGTGGTTGACCTTGAAAATGTATTGTGAAATGTTATGGATCTAGAGATCAATTAAGCACTATGCTAGGACTCGATTACCTACAAGGAAAAAGTCCAGGACCCTTTTAATAACTAGAGCCAAACTATATAGTTTTTTCCTGGTACATGTGTTTTTCTGCAGTGTGTGAGCTCTCTACAAATGCAGAGAGAGAATTAATTACCATAATTATGAATTTTGTGAATAAGGATCCTCGTAGAGGTCTGTGCACCCTGATATTAAATAAGCTCAGGAGAAAGATATTTTAACAAACAAAATTCATGAATTAACCTTACTTGTCTGCCTGGATAGGCTGTGTAAAAAAATGGCTACAGTAATGTAAAACACCTTAATAACTTACTTAGGTAAAATTAGAACCAGCAACACATTGAACCACATCTCTGATGCTTGTTATTGGAATAAGTAACACTAATTGTTAGTGCGAAATACTTCTCACTGATGAATAATTAAGCCATCTCCTTATAACAATCAACTAAAATGACAATGACTTTTAATGTTTCAGTGTAACTGGTCCTTATCCTGCTTTGCATAGACCAATTGAAATACATTTGAATGACCCCATGATTGCTCACTCTAGCCAGGAGAATTAATCAGCATTGCAATAACATTTAATGAGAAAGCCAAAGATTACATCTGTTGGAGCCAAGAAATCCATAGTAGCATTCAGGCTACATCAAGGCATTACATAGCAACAGCGCAATCCTATAGTGGAAAGGAATAGTTTTGATTTTAATTAGGCCTTAGTTAACAGGTCTAAATTAGCTCTATCAGGCACATGGTTATGGCATTTAGCTGTTTCTATATTTCTGGTGAAAGTTAAGAGGATCATGGAATGTAATTCAATATTACTTATCTTTGGAACACCATTTTGTAACCCCATATTTCTTCCATAAAAGTTAAATAAATAAGTAATGTTAAACATCAAAAGAAAATTGTGGTCAACAAAATGCATTTAATCACAAATCTGTTTAATTTTAAGATTTTTACAATTGAAAATTAATTTTAGTAATAAACAATTTGTTACCCAATAAAGGATATAACCTACCGAACAGGGTGAGCATTCGCTACATAGCAGTCAGGGTGAGCATTCATCAGTGTTCACACAGGAACCTCTGAAAGCCGACCGGCCCTCCTGCCCAATTCTCTGGAACTGTTTTGGGCTATCACCTCGTGGCTGGTCAGTCAAAACTTTCCTCGACAATAACTTTTGTTCTACCAAATTGATCTGAGCGCTTTTTGGATATGTTGTGTGCTCAGATCATGGCTTTTTGGGAATATGCATTTTGTGGGGTTCCTGTATTGTATTATTTATTTTCATGATATTGTAAAATATGTGCGTAAGTTTCTGTGCTTGAGAGATAATTGAATTATAATAATTTGAGCTCAATTATCTCACAAACACAAATGTTTTTTGGAAAGAAAGTAAAAGACAAAAAAGGGTCCGCGCTAAATAACAATATGAAATAGAAATAAGAAGGCAGCAACCAAAAAAAACATACATACTTCACCATATACGATTTTTATTTGTTTGTTTTTTATCAGGATACCCCCTTCCACATCTATAACTTGAAGAATTGCCTCTGCACTTGATCCATAGGCGGGAATTATTCCGCCCAGGCGCATACACTGGAGCTGTATTGAAGCTCCAGGAAAGTGTGAGTGCACATCTTTTATTTTATTTATCACCACTACAGTTTTAAATACTACACTATTATTCCTTCTCTGGTTCTCTTCACATATACATTGTCAAGGATTACTGAAGCGCTGCGCCTACCCCCCTGTTTTTAACCAAAAAAAGTGGATCCCTCTTAACTCTTGTAAAATCTAAAACAATGTTAAACAAGAAAAAGGAAGAAGACTGCACATAAAATCACAATAACACACGACAATTCGTATGACAAAGTATGAAACAAAATAAAAAATGGGTAGTCTCAGCAATAACCTTCCTCACATAGAAAGGATGCCTCTAATTTAAGAGGTAAGTACAGCTGTAGATGATAGATAAGCATACATTCTTTAAGTTTGGGGGATGTGGTAGTTCAATCTCTTAGGTTTCCTTATAAAATGAGATAGAAGTAGAAGAGACTAATAGTGCAATATGTCAACACTCAATAATATGGTATAGTCATGATATAATTGATAAAAAAAATGATACTCACAAGGATAGAGCAGACTCACTGCTCTATGATGATAGTGTTGGTGGTATGTTCCCCACCTCGGATTTCTTGAGAGTAGAGATGATAAAATGCCAGGAAGTATGAGAAAATAAAATATGGAATATAAAGGAAAGGCATAATCCACTAGTGCAGTGACCAAAATCCTTTATTTAATAAAATACAAAGTAACATCCATAATGCCTTTCGCCGATGTGGCTTTTTCAAATGGGATAAAAACACACAACCTGGCTACATAGGGTTTAAATAGGGATAGGGTAATTAAAATTGGTGTCAAAATTCAATCATAGGTCTACACATAGTACTTTGTATATTGATAGAATAAACATATTGGAATGTGTTTTAAAGTGTTGATACTTGTGGCGGAACCAACCTCACCACTGGACATTGGAGAAGCCTGCTTGCCTGCCTCCTGCCTGCTGACTATGGCCCCTGGGAGATTTGACCCTTTAAATACAGGGTTTGGGCATGTTGTATTCTATTATGCTGCTACTGGCCCTTTAATAACCATCTGGGGACATACTGTGGAGTTACTGGGTGGCCACCATTTCATGTATCAGAGGCACATGGTGAGAACAATGGATGAAGCACATGGTGAGAACAATGGATGGCGGCCATTTTAACTCACAGACACTGTTGTGACTTTTCTACATGATGCCATCTCAACGGTATTTGGTGCACAAAGACATCGTGCAGTAGCTTTAAACTATACAACAGGGGACACACTATACAGTAATTATTTTTTATATAATCTGTATATGTTCTGCGGAATCTGCATTAAACTGTATCTTCCAAACTACTAAACGGATCTGGGTGAATTTTGGATATGTGGTTCACTCAGATCCCCCAGTTCTGAGGATATACTTTATATGGGGTTATTGCATATTTTGGGGTCCCTGTGATATGTTTTAGAAAACTGTATTTCTCTGTCTGTGATAATTATATTTCCCATTGTGTTCAGTAATCATATCACAGGCATAGGGGAGGATTTTGTGTGGGAGTGTCTGTGTGTATTGTATGTATTGATTGGTTGTTCTGTAAAACCCTGTGGGCAGTACTATGTTTGTGGATTGGGAATAAAAGAGGCTGTATGTGCCAGTACAGTTAGTTCTGCTTTGACCTCAAAACGAAGTGTCGTCTCATTATTGGGGGAATTCGATTGTATGCTGATTGCCAGGAGTGTAAGCTGATTGAATGCTTTTCCTCTTCAGCTGTTTACAGCATTCATATGCTTGAGAGCATTCATATGCTTCTCCGGTTCGGTGGTTGTGGTGTCTGCTGCAGTGCTTGGAGTCCTCAGGAAGCGCTAGGAGCACCCTTCAATGGAGGTACCCAGTCGGGGTACCCGTCGATCCGTTACATTGGTGGCAAGCGGTGGGATGGCGTCCTAGTGCAAGGAGAAGCAGCTCAGAGATACTGGTAACGTTTGGAGTTACAAATTGAGGGAAACGCTAGCACACGTGCAGCGCCCCTGGGAGCAGAGGTATCCAGCGACTTGGAGCAGACAGGTATGGAAGGCTCTGGCTCTGAAGATGATTGGCTGGCCGAGGTGAGGCAGCAAGTTGCCCAGTATGGGGATGTACCAATAGAGATACGCCGGGTGATCTGGAACCAGGTCATGGCCGAGCGAAACACAAGGCTGGACCGAGAATTCCGGCTGGCAAAAGAGAGAGAGTATGCTCAGCAGAAGGAGTGTCACAGCAGCCGAGTAGAGGCTGCATCCGAGGAGGTTAGCCGTCTTCCCCTGAGGCGGCCGGAGGAACCCGAAGTAGGGGTCCTCATAGACTGGTCCTGTGAGGAACCACAACAGGCAGGTGGAGATGGGAACGAGGTCTCTCCACCGGGTCCACCGGGATGCTGGGCAGCCGTCCCAGATCCCCAGCAGCAGCCGGAGTTGCGAGGTGCGGAAGCAGGTGGTCCTTACTCGCAAATGTTGAGAGACCTCACAGACTGATCCTGGGAAGACCCACAGATGGCAGGTGTAGATGGGACGGCGGTCTCTCTACCGGCCCTACAGGGATGCTGGGCAGTCGGCCCAGACCCCCAGCGGCAGTGTGAAGTGCAGGGAGTGGAGAGCATCAGGAACCCCTGAAAGCCGACCAGCCCTCCAGCCCAATTCTCTGGAACTGTTTTGGGCTATCACCTCGTGGCTGGTCAGTCAAAACTTTCCTCGACAATAACTTTTGTTCTACCAAATTGATCTGAGCGCTTTTTGGATATGTTGTGTGCTCAGATCATGGCCTTTTGGGAATATGCATTTTGTGGGGTTCCTGTATTGTATTATTTATTTTTATGATATTGTAAAATATGTGCGTAAGTTTCTGTGCTTGAGAGATAATTGAATTATAATAATTTGAGCTCAATTATCTCACAAACACAAATGTTTTTTGGAAAGAAAGTAAAAGACACAAAAGGGTCCGCGCTAAATAACAATATGAAAAAGAAATAAGAAGGCAGCAACCAAAAAAACATACATACTTCACCATATACGATTTTTATTTGTTTGTTTTTTATCAGGATACCCCCTTCCACATCTAGAAACTTGAAGAATTGCCTCTGCACTTGATCCATAGGCGGGAATTATTCCGCCCAGGCGCATACACTGGAGCTGTATTGAAGCTCCAGGAAAGTGTGAGTGCACATCTTTTATTTTATTTATCACCACTACAGTTTTAAATACTACACTATTATTCCTTCTCTGGTTCTCTTCACATATACGTTGTCAAGGATTACTGAAGCGCTGCGCCTACCCCCCTGTTTTTAACCAAAAAAAAGTGGATCCCTCTTAACCCTTGTAAAATCTAAAACAATGTTAAACAAGAAAAAGGAAGAAGACTGCACATAAAATCACAATAACACACGACAATTCGTATAACAAAGTATGAAACAAAATAAAAAATGGGTAGTCTCAGCAATAACCGTCCTCACATAGAAAGGATGCCTCTAATTTAAGAGGTAAGTACAGCTGTAGATGATAGATAAGCATACATTCTTTAAGTTTGGGGGATGTGGTAGTTCAATCTCTTAGGTTTCCTTATAAAAATGAGATAGAAGTAGAAGAGACTAATAGTGCAATATGTCAACACTCAATAATATGGTATAGTCATGATATAATTGATAAAAAAAAATGATACTCACAAGGATAGAGCAGACTCACTGCTCTATGATGATAGTGTTGGTGGTATGTTCCCCACCTCGGATTTCTTGAGAGTAGAGATGATAAAATGCCAGGAAGTATGAGAAAATAAAATATGGAATATAAAGGAAATGGCATAATCCACTAGTGCAGTGACCAAAATCCTTTATTTAATAAAATACAAAGTAACATCCATAATGCCTTTCGCCGATGTGGCTTTTTCAAATGGGATAAAAACATACAACCTGGCTACATGGGGTTTAAATAGGGATAGGGTAATTAAAATTGGTGTCAAAATTCAATCATAGGTCTACACATAGTACTTTGTATATTGATAGAATAAACATATTGGAATGTGTTTTAAAGTGTTGATACTTGTGGCGGAACCAACGACGCCACTGGACATTGGAGAAGCCTGCTTGCCTGCCTCCTGCCTGCTGACTATGGCCCCTGGGAGATTTGACCCTTTAAATACAGGATTTGGGCATGTTGTATTCTATTAAGCTATTATGATAGAACAGTAAGATAATGTGGGGGAGTGTTTATGTAAAGTGTTGGTAGTGGGACAGAAAACCCAAATCAATATGTAGTCCTCTATTCTTGCTGTTAAACAATTTGATCATTCTGGTTTCAAAAGTTTTTCTTTCTTGGGTATTTTTAAAAAACCCTTTCAGTACTTTGATTTTTAGGTCCTTCATTGAGTGGCCAGGCTGGGTAAAGTGGTGTCCCACAGGAGTGCAGTACAATCTTTTTTTGTGGTGTTTAATGGAGTGTCTGTGCATATTCATTCTGTCATTTAATTGCTGGGTGGTTTCCCCAATGTAGCATCCAAGGTGGCATTTGGTGCATTGAATCATGTATACCACATTGCTGGAGGTGCAGGAGTATGGTCATTTATTGCTGTAGCTTTTATTGTTGTGGGTGGCTTGGTTGTCTGTGCATATGTGCTGGCCCTGTTTACAGTGAGGTTTCTTGCATTGTCTGGTTCCCTTTTCTTTATTCTTCCCATCAGTGGGTAGCTTCCTGTTGATTAATTTTTCTTGGAGGTTTGGTCTATAGGCCAAAATGAGGATTTCAGAGTAAATGTTTTTCAGAGTTGCATCTTCTGCTAACATTGGTTGTAGGTCTTTTATGAATTTCCATATTTCCTCAAGAGCTGGGTTGTAGGTGACCACAAGTGGTACACGTGTAGAGATTTTTTTTTTCTTACTGTATTGTAACAGGCGCGTGCATGGAGGTTTTACAGCACAGTGGATTTGTTTGGTAATAGTCCTTGGTTTGTAGCCTTTCTGTCTTGTAGATCGGGAGAATACCTGTGGATGAGAATTATGGTCATTAGGGTCTGAGCATATGTAATGGTACCTATTTGGTTGTCTGTAGATGATGCCTTGTTTAGTATGGGAGGTGTGGAAGCTGGAGGTATGAAGGTAACTGTGTCCGTCTGTGGGCTTTCTGTAAACTGAGGTGTCGATTGTGACATTGTTACATGCCACAGTGGTCTCCAGAAAATTTACAGATCCATATCCATATATCTCTCATGTGATCTCACTGCAATGATCATATTGCTGTGAATTATATGTGTGCATGTATCTGTGTGTTTGTGTGTGTGTGTAACATTAAGAGGTACAGGATAACTGTTTGGGGGAAATATAGCATGTGTGGAATTAGAGCAAATGCATAGTAATATGTCATATTACAGAGCTTGTGGCATAGAATAGAAGTATAGAAGTTGATAGACATTAACAGAGAATATGGTCAGATCTCCATGCTAGCTACCAGCTCTGTCTTATTCGTCACACCCTGAAGTCTGCTTGTGGCTAGGTTCGCTCTTATGTGACTATCTTGTCTATGACTATGCAGGTGCATAATTGGTATTTTATGTGTTTTAGTTGTCCTGTTAAATCTTTCAGAATACATTTTAAAAACTGTGTTCACCTCTCTGCCATGGCTTATGAATTGAGCGCACTTGGGAACAATAAATGCTATACAAAACTGAGGAGGGAATACTTATATTGTTTCTCTTATGGCTTCGTATAAGAGTGAGGTCTTATTTATCATAGCTAATCTTAAAGCATTTCATTTTCTCACCTCAAGCCCAAAATAATCATTTTACCTTCATACAAGTGAAATTTAGCATCTAGCTCCCAAAAAGAATATCCAATATGGCAGGTGAACTAGAAAATAAAAAAAACACAGTACATTGGCAATGAACTAAAGAGTTAATGTTTGTAATGTATCATTTTTTGATGACAAGCCTTTCTATCTCTACTGCATTGAGCAATCAATCTTCCAAGATTTCCATGGGCAGTTGAGAATTTAAAAAAAAAAAAAAAAAACAGCTGTAATCTGCGGTCATTGACAACGCTGTAGATTGTTTGCCAAAGTATTACCATAACTGTCAGGCGAAATCAGAAAAATAATCTCATTGTGCCGGACAGATGTGTTTCCCTGCATTATTGATATAGTCTCTCCAGAGGTAATAGCAAAATATAAAGCATTGTTCTATTTACAAAAGAAGATTGGCTGAGTCCTTGAAATTGAGAGCGAGGGACAGGCATTTGCAAGAAGTAAGATATGGGCAACTCAAGAGAAGTTATGTTTTAAGGTCATGCGACCCCTATAGTCTGCTGCAATGGATCTCTTAGCTCAAATTCAGAGCTGGTTCACAAAGTGGTTCTATAAATATATTGGTAAATTATTATGTGAAGCTGTCATTATCAGCCAGTCTTACTCAGTGACAGAAACAATGCAACATGGCTGTATCTAGCCACATTATTTCACCCAACTTAGCAGAATTCCATTGAGGTCAATCAACAACTATATAATTGCCAATTTTAACATATAACCTAACCTTTATCCACTTGAAAGGCTTTACATTGCCAGGTGGATGTCAGCTATTTCATAAACAGTTAGACATCTATATAAAATCAGATGGTCAGACAGGCACATAGATACAAAAAGAAAAAAAAATGAGAGTAATAAATGCAATAAATGATGGAGATGTGGATAAACAATAAAGAAACTTGTTCAAACAAAGTACAGATATGTATAAGGGGCAGCAATATTCCCTTCTCTGCCAGTTACTGGATATGTGCATCACCAACACCAGGGGTGACCAAAAGGTATTCCCCCAGATGTTGTAGAACTAGAACTTCCAAGGGTGCTTTGCATGCTTTTAGAATGATATAAAATGACAAAGCATCATGTAAGCTGTAGTTTAAAAACATCTGGGGATCTACCTTTTGGACACCATTGATCTACACTATCTACTCTAACAATAAATGGTGAACAGAGGCAGCTCTCTCAGAGACCGAGGACCCGACACAGGAGGGGGCCCGGTGGCTTGCCCATAATGCCGCCGGGTGCAAAGGCCCCTCCTGTCAGTCTGCTCGGGAGAGAGCCAGCCTCCAGTCTGCAGCTCCGCTGGGAGTGAGCTGCAGACTGAAGTGTCTCGCGATCTCCCGCCTGTCAGAGCGTTGCTAGAGAGCCGGACCACCGGGGAGAGAGGGCACCCACAGGACCACCAGGGAAGGTATTTATGAACCTCCTCCCCCTGTCCACCCGTACCCCGTGTTATTACCCTCCTACCCCCTGTTACTGACCTTCCATCCCCCCTACTCCCTGTCACTGCCCCTCCATCCCCCAGCCCCTGTTACTACCCCCTACCCCCTGTTACTACCTCTCCACCCTACTCTGTCACAACCCACCTTACTGGTTGTGGAAAGACAGAGCCCCACGCTTCCACACACCCTGTCACCCCTCCACCCACACCCTGTCACCCCTCTACACACACACACCCTGTCACCCCCTCCTCACATACACACCCTGGAGGGGGGCTGTGACAGGGTGTGTCACACACACACACCTTGTCACAGCCCCCCTCCCCACACACTGTCACCCCCAAACACACACACATTGTCACCCTCACACGCACATATTGTCACCCCATACACATACACTATCACCATTCCCAAACACTTTCAGCCCCCACACACTGTCTCCCCCTTCACCCAGCCACACTCACATTAAACCCTCCTAATCCTGTCACTCTCACCCACTCTAACTATATCAAACTCACCTGCCCTTGTTTTACCACAATTATCCTATCACATTAACCCACCTCAATCCTGTCAGACTCACCTTCTCTTGCACTGTCGCACACAGTCCCCAACTTTGTCACATTTATCCTCTATCAGTCTGTCCCACTCACCCCCTTCACCCTGCCACACTCACATAAGCCCCTCCAATCCTGTCCTCCAACTGTGCCACACTCTGTCACACTCTTCATTCAATCCTTCCACACTAACCCTTCCACATTAATCTAATCCTGTCACCTTAACCCCCTTAATCTTGTCACCCTCACCTCCCCTCATTCTGTTACACTGCATCCTCCAAACATGGCACATGCACCCGACCCTGTAATACACCCCCCAACTATGCCACATGCAGCCTGTCACATTAACTTCCTCCAATCCTGTCACACTTACTTCTCACACTCCCTCCTCCAACCATATCACAATGCCTCCCCCTGTCATTCTCACCCTCCCTCATTCTGTCACACTCACCCCCCAAACCTGTATCATTTACGCCCTCACCCTGTCACACTCACCCTGCCACAGTTACCACTTTACTCACCTTGTCACAGTCACAAACCGAAGACATTCATCATACACACATGAACAAAGGTCACAGGCAGCTCCCATAAACATCACACACCGCAAGCAGCTACCCCACACACATATGGTCCCAGACACATACTCATAAAGAAATACATTCACACAAGGATACTCTCGGTCAGACACACACTTTCGTGCACATACATCGGTAGACAATGCCAGACACACTCAGAAATACACACACAGGCAGTAATGTATACATGACTGCAAGGTTATTTAATCATACCCCGCAGTCGTGTGTAAATGATTAGCATAATTGCTAATTAAATTTGTTTATTGCATATTAATTTTAGTAAGCTCACAACACAGCAGCACAGGGAGCCACGACACTGCAAGCCTCTGAACAATGAATACAGAGACTGGCTCTCTGTATCCAGCACTGCAAGCTTGTCCTTCAATACAACTACAGCACCTTATACACACAATGCAACCCCTATTTTTTTCCACTTTGGGTGTTACTGGGGGCCTCATGTGTGAGTTTCGCCTAAGGCCTCACAAAGTCTAGAGCCGCCAGTGATGGTGAAGGAAAGTGAATTGTGACTAGGTGCACGTGAGGCCAAGAAAGTTTGTCCAACATGTTCTACCCACAGCTATCAGCTGCACATAAATTGGAAAAGAAGAATGGCATACTGCAATGCCTAAAAAGTAAAACAGATATTTTGAATCAGAGCTGCCAAAGACTAACTCTGCTTCTTTATGGTTGTAATATAGCAGGCAGTAAAATAGAACAAGCAGAAGGCATAAATAATGGTGCTGGGGGCATTTTTGATTTGCACATTTGATAGCATGATATACAAAATCAAATTTTGTGAGTGCCTTTAATTAAATGCCCATAATTGCAACAGTAGCAAATGCAAGAACTTCAACGGTGAGTATCTTTTTTTATTTGCATTTCTTTTAAGGTTTTGCAATTTGCATTTTTAAAGAATTATCCATGAAATAGACTGGAAATCAGGAGTATCCCATTAACATTCAAGGGGAAAAGCCGCCCTACCGGCGAAACGCGCGTCGGGGTTTTTCTGGTCCTTCCCAGTACTATACCCTCTGCACTTGCAGCACTTGCAGCCAACTTATTGGGATATTCCGATTATTATTAACAACCACATAGGTTGTGGGTACGTCGGGAGGGAGACCGAGGTTGTAGCCACACATACTAATCGTGGCTATAACATTGCCTGCGTTTTTTAGCGCACGGACATCAGCTAATGTGTATCAGACAACACATTATTTTGCTAATATCTTAGTTGTTTAGACGCTAGCTAGCCAGTTGTTTCTATAGGGAGGTGCCCTTGAAGGCACAGTTATTGTTTGAGGATTTAGTGCCTCTCTCCTCCTCTGTAATTCTATTTCCTGCAGTTAGCTTTCCTACCTGGTAGGTGCCCTTGAAGGCACAGATACATACTTCTTTATCTGCTTTCTTTCTTCACTGATATTTGGGTTTACAGATTACTTACAGACCAGTGTAGATGTCCTCTCAGGAATAGGATATACCGCTACTATAGCTCGCAGTCTATTATAACTCTAAGACAATATTCAGACAGCACTTGGCTTCTTTTTTTACTTCAGTCACAGACAATATCTGTTGCAGCCTGACAAACTGCAACAAAATACTACTGATCGTAACAGTAGAGATATTGCAACAACGATTTACTTTATAACAATCGTGACTTAAGGGCCGTCTTTATTTTTAAACCTTCTATTTCTGCACAGTATCTCTGTATGCCCCTGTATGTATTTATACAGACGGTGTAAGAGTTGATGTGTGAAATATTCACGTTGTATCTCGTTCACCAATAAAAAAAAAATATTTTTTTTTTGTATATATATGTATAATTTCTAGGCAGTGCCTCTCTTGTTCTCAACCTGTTGGAGAAAGTCTCACTGTGCATCTGACTTTCTCCACTATAAATTTATGCTGAGCTCATACAGCTTGGCTCTTTCCTCTGCAAAAGTTAATTACTTCAATACCCTCATAACCACACTCTCCCGCGAACCCAAACAACTATTTCACACATTTAACTCTCTTCTTCGCCCTGCTGTACCTCCTCCACCTACTAACTTGACTGCCTCAGACTTTGCAACTCACTTCACTGACAGGATCTCTACAATCAGAGAAGAGATCTCTCATCTTTCTCTCCCCCCTTGCAATACTTCCCCTAACTTCACTCCCTCTGCTGTTCTATGTTCATTCGCACCCGCTACATTGGACGAGGTTTCTGCTCTGCTCCAGTCCTCCCGCCCCACCACCTGCTCCCTATATCCAATTCCCTCGCATCTCATCCGTACTCTTTCTTCTCTTTCTCCATCTCTCACTAAAATTCTCAATCTCTCTCTCTCCTCTGGTATATTTCCATCGCCCTTCAAACATGCAACTGTAACCCCAATTCTAAAGAAGCCCAATCTTGACCCTAACTCCCCATCCAACTATCATCCTATCTTGCTACTGCCTTTTGCATCCAAGATCCTTGAAAGAATTGTGTATGCGAGATTGACAGACTTCCTCGAATCAAACTCTCTGCTAGACCCGCTTCAGTCTGGTTTCCGCGCTAAGCACTCGGTGGAAACGGCACTGACCAAAGTATCCAATGATCTACTCGCTGCAAAATCTCGTGGTCACTACTCTATCCTAATTCTCCTTGACCTGTCTGCGGCTTTTGACACTGTTGATCATCAACAGCTTCTTCTCATCCTTAGCAATATCGGTCTACAAGATATTGCTCTCTCCTGGTGCTCCTCCTACCTCTCCCAGCGCTCTTTCAGTGTTTCTTTATCTGGCTCTGCTTCTTCTCCCCAACTCCTCTCTGTTGGTGTCCCTCAAGGTTCAGTCCTTGGTCCCCTACTGTTCTCCATGTATACTGCCTCCCTTGGAAAACTCATTAGCTCCTTTGGCTTCCAATATAATTTCTATGCAGATGACACGCAAATCTACCTGTCCTCTCCTGATCTCTCCCTGTCCCTCTTGACTAGTGTCTCTGACTGCCTCTCTGCTGTTTCTAACTGGATGGCTGCCCACTTCCTTAAACTAAACTTGACCAAAACTGAAATTCTGGTCTTTCCTCCCTCAAGTGTTGTTACTCCTGTGTCTGTCTCCCTCCAAGTCAATGGTGCTACCATCAGCTCCACCACGCAGGCTCGCTGCCTAGGTGTTCTCTTTGACTCCGACCTCTCCTTCAAGACTCATGTTCACTCTATCGCCAAATCCTGTCATTCCCATCTCAAAAACATCGCTCGCATCCGCCCCTACTTAACGCCAGATGCGACTAAGGTGTTGGACCATTCCACTGTACTTTCTCGCCTTGACTACTGCAATCCGCTTCTCAGTGGTCTTACGTGCTCCCAACTTGCGCCGTTACAGTCCATAATGAATGCGGCGGCGAGGCTCATCTTCCTGTCCGCCCGCACCTCCCATGCCTCACCCTTCTGTCAGTCCCTACATTAGCTTCCTATAAAATATAGAGCTCAATTTAAAATTCTGGTTCTTGCTTTCAAATGTCTACATAATGCTGCTCCCACCTATCTATCCTCGGTTATACACAAGTATGTCCCGTCTAGGCCCTTACGATCTGCTGAAGATTTACGTCTATCTTCTGTCTGTACTCCCACCTCTGATGCTCGCCTTCAAGACTTCATCGAGGGCTGCACCGTTCCTGTGGAACTCGCTTCCCTCCTCCGTTAGATGCTCACCCAGTCTCCACTCCTTCAAAAAATCATTAAAAACACACTTCTTCATAAAAGCGTTTCAATTAAACTCTTAATAGCTCCCAACTGTCAGGGTCTTACCTGAGTTGGGAGTCTGTAGCGCAGATATGTCGCTCACCCTTGCAGATAGCCACAGGCCGAGGTGGTCAGGTAAGAATTCACCTGGCCTGTGGGTCTGTGCACGGGGGCTGTGCAGGATGCAGTACCAAATACGCAGGACAGGCAAGGACAGAACCAGCAGGATAGTCGAGGGATAGCCGAGGTCAAAGGATGCCAGAGGTCAGGAACAACAAGGAGTAGCCGAAGTCAAGGGATGCCAGAGGTCAGAATAAACGTAGTCACAAGCCGAGGTCAAATAAACGAAGGAGATAAACTGGAACACTGGTACGACACAGCAACACTAGATCAAAGACTTGACACTGAGTACAGGGCGAGGCTGGGTTTAAATACCCTGCTGATGATAGATCAGAGTCAGGTGAGACACAGACAAGTCAAGGTGCAGCCCCCGGTGTAGTAGCCATGCCAGGATGAACAAGACCGGAATCAGTAGTCTCTGGTAAAGCTGCTGTGGCTCAGAGGCAGAGAGCAGGACTAGGATAGATAAGTTCCCCGGTTCAAGTCCCCTGTTGGGAATTCCAGGAGCGACCACGTCTGGCCGTCTGTCTCACAGGTGAGTACCCTGACAGTACCTCCCCCTTCAAAAACGACCTCTGGGCGTAAGTAGGCTCCTCATTGAAATAATCTGTCTCTCCAGAGTCACTCTCAGAATCCATCGAGTCCCCATAGTGAAAGTCCTCAGTATGGAATCCCTGATTAGCTCGGGATTTCCCAGTACCAGCTTCTGGTACGGCTGACGATCGGTCTAGGTTCCGGGTAGGGGTGACAAAAACTTCCACAACCTCGGGAGGGACAGTGCTCGTAGCTAGCAGTGCTTTTTCGAACACTTCTAGGTCTTTTTTACAGACCGTAGTGCCATTAGAAGCAATGACACAATCCATAGGTAAATCCTTTTCAAGTGGGCAGGAAGTAGTGGTGGTACTACAGGAAGCAACTTTGGTAGTAGATGCAGACGACTCTGGAGCAGGGGGTATAGCATTTTCCATGGAAGCCAAGCCTGGACAGGAATAACGGCTCCCTTGTAGCTCTTTAGGCTGATAAGCGGTGTACACTGGACGAAGAATATTATTACCCAGTCGGAGAGCTGGAGGTCTAGGAGGGCGAACAGGACAAAGCGTGATTTAGTGTCCTCCTTCTCCACAGTAAAAACACAGACCATGGCTTCTCCTTCGGTCCCTCTCCCTAGGTGTGACTTTGCAGTGGACACGTCCAATTTGCATAGGTTCCTCAGGATCAAGTGGAACACAGGATACCTCTGGAGTTTTCCTGGGAACTGGATCATAAGAGGGCATCACTGGGGTGTGGTGATAGTACTCGGTTCCTTGGTAAGGTAGACTCCGCGATTTTTTAGTAGGTGGAGCTGGCTTGGGCTTAGTGGTCCTGCACTGTGAGTCCAAAGCAATAATAAAGGATTCCCAGCTGACAAGGACAGGACTCTTCCTCTGCAACATTTGGTAAGACCAAACTTTAATGCGTCCAGACAACAGGTTGATAGCCGCTCTGACCCTGATGAAATCCGTGGCGTAAGTTCGAGGCTTTAAAGAAAACAATACCTCGCAATCCATCCTGAATGACTGAAAGGACGTGTAGTTGCCATCAAATCTGTCGGGCATGATGACAAAGGGTTCCGGAGCTGGATGTACTGCGCCTTTAAGAGAAAAAATTTCCTGCTGCAACTCCGAAACAGTCTGGGCCAGGCTGGACACTTGCTGGAGTGAGGGTGAGCACATTTCTGCGGACTCCATATTGGTCAAGTCTTTTGTCAGGGTCTTACCTGAGTTGGGAGTCTGTAGCGCAGATATGTCGCTCACCCTTGCAGATAGCCACAGGCCGAGGTGGTCAGGTAAGAATTCACCTGGCCTGTGGGTCTGTGCACGGGGGCTGTGCAGGATGCAGTACCAAATACGCAGGACAGGCAAGGACAGAACCAGCAGGATAGTCGAGGGATAGCCGAGGTCAAAGGATGCCAGAGGTCAGGAACAACAAGGAGTAGCCGAAGTCAAGGGATGCCAGAGGTCAGAATAAACGTAGTCACAAGCCGAGGTCAAATAAACGAAGGAGATAAACTGGAACACTGGTACGACACAGCAACACTAGATCAAAGACTTGACACTGAGTACAGGGCGAGGCTGGGTTTAAATACCCTGCTGATGATAGATCAGAGTCAGGTGAGACACAGACAAGTCAAGGTGCAGCCCCCGGTGTAGTAGCCATGCCAGGATGAACAAGACCGGAATCAGTAGTCTCTGGTAAAGCTGCTGTGGCTCAGAGGCAGAGAGCAGGACTAGGATAGATAAGTTCCCCGGTTCAAGTCCCTTGTTGGGAATTCCAGGAGCGACCACGTCTGGCCGTCTGTCTTACAGGTGAGTACCCTGACACCAACTGATTCCTCTTCTGCAACTGTCACTAGTCTAATACTATCCTTACCTTTTGTGTCATTTTACCCCACTCCCTCTAGCATGTAAGCTCATTAAGCAGGGCCCTCAACCCCTCTGTTCCTGTGTGTCCAACTTGTCTGGTTACAACTACATGTCTGTTCGTCCACCCATTGTAAAGCGCTGCGGAATTTGACGGCGCTCTATAAATAATATAATAATAATATAAATAAAAAGACTTACATCTCCAAACAATTTTTTTTCACTTACTTTACTGCAAATCATCGAATAAAAACTTGACATTTTTTTCTTGTTATGGAGTAGAGCATCTTAGCAAACACCAGTATTGAGAAGTTGTTTTTCATATTCTAAAGTAACCAGCATTAACTTATGTTTCTTTTCATAATATAGTCTGGTGATTTGCAATTGACAAAAAACAACAACAGATTATACTTTGGGTCATCTTGAAGCAATGAATATCTGTGTTATATCCTTTATTTTCTTTCAACTTGTACTCATGCCCACAACTCACACTGTTATCTGAAGCATCAAGATGTTAGTCACTTGGATCAAAGCCAGATTTAAGCATTTGTACATTTCTAAAAACTGTCAAAAACATTTTCCACACTGTGTCTGTGATTAAAAAAAGTGCCATGGCTCTGCCAGTCTTTTAGCCTGTTTTCTAATTTGGAATTTCCAGCTATTTCTGAATATTTCATAGTGTTCCTTTGACAGACAGCTTTTACCACAGTGAAAATGAGCCTCGGGGGATTTGATGAAGTCTTAACATCAGCACCAGCTGGACATTTTGTGTAGGGCTATATTTGGGAACTCCTTACAAATCTGTGTTTACTGTTCCTTGGGACTACTCTACTTTTCCCAAATCATACAAATACAATGTGTTATATTAATTTGTCTTAAGTAGTGCAAATACATGATACGTGTATATAGTAATGTGTATTATTTGGGATTGACATCTTTGGACTTCAAAATCATAATTCTATGATGAAGAAAAAATAACTCATGTATAGTGTATGTTCTTCTACAAACAATATATCGAAATGAATTACACAACTTAATAAAAAAAAAAATAAAAAAAAATATATATATATTTTATATATATATATATATATATATATAAAATATATCGTCACTGAGCCTGTCAGAAGACTTGAGAACAATTGTAGAATCATGAAGCACATGTAAAACCAACCCTAGAGTGTGAAACCAAAAATATGTTAACGTGTCTAGCCTTTTGAAAGTGAGATCCAGCTGTTCTGTACACAAAATGATTCAACAATATTGATGTGCATCTGAAAGTCATGCAGAAGAACACAACATTGAGAGGACAGCTTTTTTTAACACCATTTTCTGCCACCAGTCAAGCTGTCGTGATCTGCGTGTTTGATGGAGTAGTGTGAAAAATGGCATATGTTTTCTTTCATTATTTTCTCTCTTTGATTCTTTGAATACAGATATATTTTGGGGTTGGCATCTGGGTAATACTCATTCTGCATTTACATGGTATAACACAATATTCTTCATGACAGAATCGGGTTACAAATACAAAAGGGTGGTTTCTATAACTGTGCTAAAACTATTTATGGGGTTACTAGAGATTACTACAGAACCTTATCGGATTGAAGACATTTTGCACCATCTAGTTCACACTAATCAGTAGACCAGATATTTGGCAGACTTTACACAGGAACTAAAATAACTAAAATGTGTAATTTAATTCATCTTCTCTATTTTGACCATTCTATTACTCAATTTGTCTTTGTCTTTGTGATATCTTTGGACATTTTTTGCAAGTGATGGTGAGGTGGCCTCCTTCCCACACTGTACAATTCAGTGATGCCATACATCCTCAGTGGTCCCTAGGTTCTTTATTTGTTTAAAATGGTGTCTACAGACAGAAAATAAAAGAAAGAGACAAAACAACATATTTCATACAAACTGGAGATAACACAAGAATGAATCTATCTTTAAACTAAATAATAATTTGATGTGGAAAACAGAGTGATAAGCAACTCCTCTTTCACATTAGAGTTTTTGGGAACGAGCCACAAACCAGTACCACAATATGGGCCCCAGGGAAATGAATATATATATTTTTTGATGTGTGGCTAGAAATTTAGAAATAGTGGGATACAATATGCACACTGTTGTGGTATATTTTATTATTATGAAATTCCCGAAACAATGATTGCATTATCTAAAACTATGGCCAAGGTCAGGTAAAAAAAGGTAAAAATATATTTTTTTCATGTCTTCCTATTGAAGAATATAAGGGAGATTTTCTACTACCATGCAATACCTGATGGTAGAGATATAAATACAAATAAAGAAATGCACACAACTGCACACACTCACTCATGTGACTTGAGTTGTCTGATGTTGGGAGTAACACTTCAAGGTTAGAGTTGTATATCATAACTGCTTTCATAAACTCCAGCGTTTTATGGATTCCACAATGTTGTGTGACATTGACATAATCTCAAGCAGCATAATATATATACATGCAGATAAACACACTTTTTCTTTGTTCTTTTTCTTTTCATTTGTACCTTCAAGTTTGTTATTACACAATATTTATGGGGTAAGTCAACCCATGCACAAGTTGTGTTTTTATTCACTTATCTATTTATTAGCGCTCCACTAATTGGTATATTTATATTTATACCATATTTTGTGTTTTTGTTTAAAATTGATTGCGGAGATAGGGGTATTCCACTTTACGTGTTGACCGGCTCATTGTATAGGCACTGTACTGTAACACACACTACCTCCAAGTAGAAGTAGATTGTTTGTTTGTTTGTTTGTTTGTTTACAAAAAATAATAATTTTTCATCATTCACAAGAGACATCTCAATGTACCTTCCTGATAAAATATTTTATAAATAAATAAATTCTTACTGGCACTAACTACTTTTTGCATTTTGCTTTGTTTTTCTTGCATCTAGATTGCTAAAAGAGTTAAAACAGTATGGATAACCAAATTGAAGAACATTCTTCTTATGTTGCAGTATCATTTCAAAACGTGAACCAAGGACAACTTGCTCATCTTTACTAAGTGCCTACATTGTAACAGGACTGCAAACTTCATATAATTGCTTGCTGCAGAGATGTATTGTATAGGCAGTAAGATATTTAAGCAGTCAGAGACACAAAGAACACAAAGCTCGTTCAAAAAAATGCAATGCTTTTAACTATTTGCTTTCATTCATCACACAAAGGATTAAAACACTTTTTTTTTCTAAGTGCCAGTTAATTCTCATATTTCTAAGGCAGAGAATGTCATGGCCACATTATTCACATAGTGCTTTAGCAACAATGTAAATTCCTCGGCATAACATAGAAGCAGTGCTACATTATAGGGATATCTAATGTCTATGTATTGTGCTAGAGAGCTCATAATATATTTTCACATTTAGTGATCTTGGCTATTTCTCTTTTCTATCAACATCTATTGTGGAGTAGCAGTTGAGATATCCACTACTGTGGAAAAAAAAAAAAATTAGAACCCTGATGAATTGTTTTAAATGCATAGGGTTCACCTCAGGGTTGACCACTGTTTAGATTTTATCCATTAATAACATGCAGGGCCGATGCTTGGCTTCTCAAGGTAAATATAATTCTTTTTAGCAAGGAAAAAAAAAATATCACAGCTTAGAAATCTCTTGTATACCTTTAGTAAAGTGCACTCAGAGATAGAACACGCGTGTATGTCAAATGTCAGTCCTGAAATATTATGAATAAACAAATGTAAAAAACAACAACTTTACACATGACAACAATGCATCTTATGAAGGGTATTCAGTCATACTTTCAATACAGAATATTGAAATGATTTTCACTTGACCAAGGTTAGAGAAAGAGGTTTAAACTACTTTCAACATTTTCAAGGATTGGCATGTTAACAGCGGTTCCCTTAGTATGTACAAAGTTGAAAAGATTCAACAGAAGCTCAATCAGTTGTTTTAGCGGTTATCTTTTAGAGTTTAAAGCCATCAGATATACAGCGTTTCCGGGTTAAACACTATATGGCAATTGTTGAAATCATGTAAGATTTTTTTTACATTGGAAAATGTCATGCAGCTATAGTGTAATGAGGACCCCGTCACTGCTATCCTGGTCAAATCACGACAGCTATAAACCAACCGTCTCAGAGATATCACAAGGGGAAGCTTACGATTTTGCATGGAATGAGTCCGCTGGGTGGGTATTTGCTATATAAATTCCTAATATACTTTAACGGGCATTGTTAAAGCATCCTATGTAATAAGCAAACCCATTCACAAAACGTTGCATTTTATTATTATTTATTAGTAGTATTTAGAGCTAACATATTACACAGAATTTTACAATTATAGAAAGTGTTTATGCATGTATAGTGTATAGAGTATAGTGTATAGTGCACTGTAATTTTACTGTTGACAGAAAAACATTTTTACATACAAAGGACAAAGGTTACTTTGGTGTCTGACATTTACTCACAGTAATAGACAATTGTTTTATTATTTTATTGGTAATGGTAAAGACAAAGGTACCAGTCATGTTAAACACCATCAATGACCTCCCATCAGTGGCTGGCGACTTACAATAATGTTTTTGATCAAGACTGTGCACTGGCCATAGTAACAGTGAATGTTTATTGAAACTACATGACAGGATAAGAAAATGTAGGCTTCAATGCAAAAGCAATGCTTATATTAAAGAATATATTTACGGTACTTTGTTTACTTTTGTTTTAGCTTCATAGATAATACAGTGTCTCTTTTGTAAATTCAAATAGAAATATTTTGTAATACCTGTAGATTTTTTTTTCTCAAATTATTTCAGCAGTAGGGACCCGTATAGCCTGATATCAATACAACTGATACAAAATACAGATTAAGGAACAGTGCATATACAAAAATACAGTTTAACATTTTGCAAAGCTACTTAAAACCAACTATTGTAGAAAAGAAATACAGGGATTCGGTTCCACCATACGGCCATATTATGTGTTTAGTCCACTATGTCAGAGTACCCCAATATCAGCACTCATTTTAACATGGGAGACAAACATATAACTTAGTGAAGTACATTCAATTAATCCAATATAAGTTCATTTTATATATATATTGAATGCACTTCACTAAGTTATATTCATTTATCACTGGCACTTCCTGAAACATGTTCGCATGTTTGTCTCCCATGTTAAAGTGAGTGCTGATATTGGGGTACTCTGACATAGTGGACTAAACACATAATTACACATAATATGCAGTAAGTGAAGTGCTCTGTTCTGATCTGTATTGGGTCCACTTCTGGTGATAAATGATTTTGCAATGGCAGTGAAAGTTGTGTATCAATATTTGCAAATGACACAAACCTAGTTAAGGTAATACTGTGTGAGAAGCATATTACTTTCCTGCAAAAGGATTTAAGTAAATTAGGGGACTGAGCAGATAAGTGGCACATGAGAGTTAATGTGAGTATGTAAATAATTGTAAATTATTTAAATTTATATTACAATTTTGTAGGACAACAAAATTAATAAAGTGAATGGAAGACTTTAGTTAAATAACTAAGTTTAAAAAAAACAACTTGAATTTGTCTTGTTTAGAAAAAAAGGCATATCAGGGTGAATGTAACAGTGAACAGATATACACAAGGCAAGTAGGAACAGCTATCTGGTAACCTGCTCATTAATAGGACTGTATCAAGGAAAAGAGTTTACCCATTTTACTTGAGAACATTCTATCATGGACCAGGAGGTGAATGTATTTCTAGGTAAATGTTGCCAACATACCTACAACTTTATTCATGTGCCAAACAAAGGAGCAATTGTGTGCTTATATAAACCAATAATTACATTCATATATGCACATTGTACAGATCCCACACTTACCTAAAATATTGGGAAGCATAGGATACCAAGGTCTTTAACCCGTTAAGACCGCAGGGCGTTCTAAGCCGTCCCTATTTTGATGGCTCTAAACGCCGCAGGGCGGCATAGAACGCCCTGCGATCTTATGTACTTACCCGGTCACCGGCGATCCCACGCCGGCGATCGTGGTATGGGGACTTACCTGGGAGCCCAGGGAGTCCCCCTCCATCCACTTCGGCCCCTCTGGGCCATGTGATCGCGAGGTCCTTGCGAGGACCTCGCGATCACATGGGCGGCATAGCCGTTCAAGGCATTGCCAGTTTGGGGAGTGCCTGTAATGACGGGTACTCCCCATGCTGTCTGGAAATGAAATAAAAACCATGAAAACAGTGTAAAAATAAATAATATATACTTAGATCATATATATATTTATTATATATATGATCTAAGTATATATACACACATATAGACACATACACTAAATGTATTTAATATAAATATATACATAATTTTTATATATATATATATATATATATATTAATATCAAAATACACGTCCAATGATATTGATTAAATATATATAATTTTCATAATATATATTTATATATAATAAAAAATAAATAAATATGTAAATATGTTAAAGAATTAAAATAAAAAATAATAAAACATAAACAAATAATACATATATACATGTATAATTTTGTTCTAACTGTATTTTAAAATTAATCTTAATAAAGACCGCTAGACGGTTGAAATGTTGATATGTATGCATTACATTTAATACATTTTTGATTTATAAAATCCACTCTCAATCTTTTTCGTACATATATATATATATATATTGATATCAAATACATGTAGAATTAAATAATATATATATATATCTATATACATAAGTATATACGTATATATCACTCTATATATACCTATATATAAATAAAAATAATTACAAAAAACTATATACATATATATATATATATATATATATATATATACATAAAATGTATTACAACGACGATATCGTCAGTGACAATGACATTTTTTGCATTTTTCACACACAAATGGCACTTACACTGACAATATAATTGTTGTGATACGTTTTACTGTTTTGAAACACTTATATTTGTGTTCAGCGAAGTCTCCCGAGTATAACAGTACCCCTCATGTACAGGTTTTATGGTGTTTTCAAAAGTTACAGCGTCAAATATAAGGCTTGCATTTCAGTTTGTTCACATTAAAATTTGCCAGGTTGGGTATGTTGCCTTTGAGAGCGTACGAAAAATTACCCCCATTATGGCATACCATTTGCAATAGTATACAACCCAGGGTATTGCAAATGGGGTATGTTCAGTCTTCTTTAGTAGCCACTTAGTCACAAACACTGGCCAAAATTGGCGTTCAAATTTGTTTTTTGCATTTTCAAATATTAACACTAACTTCGGCCAGTGCTTGTGACCTTGGGTTGTCTACTTTTGCAAATTGTATGCCATCATGGGGGTAATTCTTATTCCTGGGCTACCATATGGTCTCAAAGGCAATGTAAGCAATCTGGCGAATTTCAATGTGAAAAAACTGAAAAATTTAACATGCTATATTTGACCCTCTAACTTCCCAAAACACCATAAAACCTGTACATAGGGGGTACTGTTTTACACGTGAGACATCGCTGAATACAAATATGTGTATTTTATTGCAGTAAAAGCAAACAGTATTTTGACATTCACAGTAAAAATGGCACGTAGAACTAAGAAAATTAAAACAAATCTTATTTTCTCCAATTTTTTAATATATTTTTTCATATTAAATTATGTTCCATACCTAAATATTTGATGTTAAACGAAAGCCCTGTTTCCCCTATTTAAAATGATAAATAATAAGTGTGGGTGCATTTAATATGAAAGAGGTGAATTACGGTTGGACAGACATATAGCGCAAATGCCAGGTTTTGTTTACGTTTTGTTTTGATCACAACTTGTATATTTGGCTGCAGTCTTAAGGGGTTAACATATGCTTTGTTATTATTATCTTTCATCAACAGCATACTGTATGATCTTAAAGTGATGCTATAGTCACCAGATCAACTACAGCTTAATGTAGTTGTTCTGGTGAGTATATCCAGTCCCTGCAGGCTTTTTCAATAAACACTGTCTTTGCAGAGAAAATTCAGTGTTTACATTAAAGCCAAGGGATACCTCCAGTGGACACTCCTCAGGTGGCTACTAGAGTTGCTTCTTGAGGCAGTGCTGCACACTGTGCACATTCAGTGTCCACCCTCTGCATGGAGACACTGAACCTTTCTCATAGAGATGCATTTATTCAATGCACATCTATGAGGAGATGCTGATTGGCCAGGGTGGTGTTTGGCTCTACCCCTCAGCCCACCTCCTTGGCTGAGATCATCAGAATTGACAATCTCAGCCAATCCAATGCTTTACTATGGGAAAGCATTTTGATTGCGGAATTCTCACTTCTAATGATGTCAGCCAAGGAGGCAGATCAGGGGCAGAGACAGCACCAGCAGACTGGAATAAAGTTAAGAGTTTACTATAATAAGGGGGCAAGGGGTTCGAGGGGGGGCTAGATAGTGTTTTTAACATTATATGGTTAGGAATCCATTTGTGTATTTGCCCTCCGCACCCCTTCCCAGTTCCTACAGTCAAAGTTATATAATATGTATGTGTGCATGTGTATAATATATCATACAAGATTCAGCACAGTCACTAATTCACTAATGAGGGTTTAATTACAGTATATGATTATATATTGCAAAACACCTAACCTATGCAAAAATAATGGGGGTTTAGTTACAGTATATGATCATACATTGCATAGGCATGCCACAATGCTAATATCCCCATTTTTCCAGGTCCTATCCTAGCACCTAAATGCGTGCTCTTATGAGATAAAATGGACAATCCAGACCCCTAGTGGATGAGTGAGTGTGCTGGATACGTAAAAAACAGATACAATTCGTATCTTGTAATACCTTTTTTATTGGACTAACATAATTGTTTTAATGACAAGCTTACGGGAAACCTCCCTTTCTCAAGTCTTCAGCATTTCTGAGTAAGATTTTCAGCATACACAGACACACATACACTCACAATCACACACATGTACATATACATATACACAAGTAGTGTATATGTCCAAGTATAGACAAGTACATACACAATATACACAAGTACATACACAAATTTACATATAAATACATCAAAATGTCCAAATATATGTACATGCACACCTATACATAAATTATTATTATTATTATTTATTATTGCCATTTATATAGCGCCAACAGATTCCGTAGCGCTCTACAATATTATGAGAGGGGATTTAACTATAAATAGGACAATTACAAATAAACTTACAGGAACAATAGGTTGAAGAGGACCCTGCTCAATCGAGCTTACATTCTATAGGAGGTGGGGTGTAAAACACATTAGGACAGGAATTTGCAATCAAATAAGGTGGGCTGCCTTTTAGGAGAGGGCAAGAGACAGGTATGTGAGGTAGGGCTTAGTGTTGGAGGCCATAAGCTTTCCTAAAGAGATGGGTTTTAAGACACTTCTTAAAAGATGCAAGACTAGGGGAGAGTCTGATGGCGGTAGGCAGGCTATTCCATAGGAAGGGAGCCACCCGCGAGAAAAGTCCTGCAAGTGCGAGTTGGCCGTACGGGTGCGGACAACGGACAGGAGGTGGTCACGGGTGTACATTCACACACAAGCCCCAACATGTACCTACACATATACGAATGTGCCTACACATACCTAGGGGTCGAGGCCTATGCAGAACAGCATTGGAACAGCAGACCCAATGAGAGAGGCTACATGAAACGTATGTGGGAGATATATATATATATATATATATATATATATATATATATATATATATATATATATCTCCAAAAGAACACCTGCACATGCATACATTATAAGGGATACACACACACACACACCTTGCATGCTCTGACATTATTGCTTTTTCAGATTCAAACGCACATCTTTTGAACAAGCATTTAAACTATCACAGTGCTTTTGACTGACCCATTAATAGAGCATGATTTACCTTTAATTGTTTCTAGACGTTTCCCTCTGTTTGCTACTGTGAAATATCTACCATCTAAGGCCATTAAAATTCAACCCAACAAAATCCATTCTTAGAAAAAAATATATATATCAGCAAATGGACCTGATACGATGTAGAAGGTTTCTGCTGTCAGCAAGTAACTGCAGGACCAAAACACATGTTCAGGATTTGACATTCTTTGGCATCTTGTAAATAGCCTGCATGAATCCATACCTAAAAACTGTCTATGCAAGCAAAATTGTGCCCAAGTTTTCTAGTAAGTTAAGCAAGCACAGCAATGAGATGAGATGTGGTTGAATTGAATATAGAAACCTAAGGACCCTGAAACTGACCTTGAGATCACTTTAGCTAAAAAAAATATAGGCGGTTTTGCAGGATTTATGCTTTTTCTCATTTGAAAAAGCTTCATATTTATTTACCAGGCTTAATAAACACTTTATATAGTGAAAAAGCTTTGTGCTAAAGAAAAATATATATTTTTATGAATAAATAAAATTGCTGATTTATGGGGAAAATTGCTTAAATGTTTTTTTAACCTTATCATGGTAACATTTTTCAATAAATTGCTTATAAAATGTTTAAGCCATTCCATTCCTAGCTTAAAAATGTAATGTTAACTTGTTTTCTTTGTTTTTGCAAATAAATGATTAATACATCTTTTGCTAAAATACCTTGATAAGAATAATATATGACTTACTGTCTGGGGTATATTGATCTGCCCTAGTTTTAAATCCTGATCTGTCTAACCTTAAATGGGCACTGCTCTGTCAAAATAAAATAAAAAATAAGATAATTGTTTAGTAGATACACTCCCAATGAAAACACACATGCATTTAATTATTCGTGTGTTTATTGGAGGTATATCTAAAACAGCTCACAAAAGCTGCAGATCTCTTGTCTGTAGCCATTGCAAGGCCTCCCCTTCTTCCCTAGCCCAGACTTTATGTTGCTGTCCAATCACAGACTTCCTAATGAAGCTCAATGAGAAGTCTCTGCAAGGCAGGTGCTCTAGGCATTGCCTGCTTCTTGACAAACAACCAAGAAGTAAAGGCACTGGTTGTCTGAGAGACAGACGGACAAGGTGCAACAAGGTTAATTTACGAAAAAAAATCTGCAATTTTCTATTAAAATCTGCACTTTTTGCAAAATGATAAAAAAGAACATGCTCTTCACACATAAAGCATGTCAGTAAGCTAAAGTGCTTTAGGGTATTTAAAGAGACACTATAGGCACAGAGATTTCATTTAGTTGAAGTAGCCTGGGTGCAGTGTCCTTGTCCCCTTAGCCCTTCAATGGCAAAAATTGCAGTTTAAGAGAAATTGCAATGTTTACATTGCAGTGTTAAGACTACCAGACAACCACTAGAGGTACCTGCTGTTTTCCGGAGTTATACTCCATGAAATGACACTGGACATCCTCACACTTTGTATGAGGATCTTCAAATCCCCGATAGGAAGGCATTTATTCAAGTCTTTTCATTTTATATCATAACATTTAGCCCTGGAGGTTCCCTTAGAAAGCCATAATGGGGGCCACACATCACCTTCTCCTGACTCTGCACCTCCACCTATTGTAGTGCAGCTTGTACTGCCCCAAACTATAGGGGTAGGCAACCTTTGGCACTCCAGATGTTGTGAACTACAGTTCTCTTAAAGCTTTGCTAGGTTATGTCTGTGAGGGCATTATGGGAGATGTAGTCTAAAAAATCTGGAATGCAGTGCAACAGGTGGTATTCACACTCCTCTGCTTGGTATGTCAGTGCAGCTCGACACATTCAGCAACTCTTTAAGTGGGTGGTGGGAACTTAATGTCATATCCTGCTCACTTACATTGTGACAGAGAGGTCGAACTAGGAAAAGGATTTGGCCCGCACCAGGCATTTGTGAATCACAGTGGCCCACTGAGAAGGGGGTGTTTTGTCCTCACCAATGACAAGCACGCCCCCTCTCAAAGTGAACATGTTGGTTTAAGGTGCAGAGCTCTTGCTTGAAAAAATGGTCCTGTATTTGTTCTACGCAGCGTAAGAAAATATATTAACATGCTTGTGCTGTGTTTGCTTGTGTCATGTCTCCGGTGTCTCCAAAAGTGGGATACCAAAGGACAAAAGTGGAAGGAAAACATATTGTACATGTGTTTAGAGCCTGCTTGTGGGATTGCGTGTGTGTAGAGTGAGTTGATTGTGGTGTGGTGTTTTGTGTAAATGTCAGTTTACACATAAATGTCAGAGAGTGAGAGAGTGTGAGTATAAGGGATGTAGTGAGTGGGTGCATAGGGGCTGTAGTGTATGTGTGTATAGATGATGTAGTGTGTGTAGGGGTTGTAAAGTGTGAGTGTTTAGGGAAAGTAGTCTGTGTTTGTTTACAGTGGATCTAGTGGTGCAGTGTGTGCCTATAGGGGACCTATTGTATCTAGTGTGTGTGGAGGACCCAGAGTGTGCATAGGATATTTAGTGTGTGTGTGTGTGTGGAGGATTCAGAGTGTGTATAGGGATTCTAGTGTGTTTGTGTGTGTGTGTATGTAGAGGATCCATAGTTATGTACAGGATCTAGGGTGTGTGTATAAGGTATGTAGTGTGTTTGGCTGGAATGTAATGTGTGTAGAGGTGCAGTGTGTGTAAGATATGCACTGGGTGTGAAGGGTGCACTGTGTGTGTGAAGGGTGCACTGTGTGTGTGTGAAGGGTGCAGGGTGTGTGAGGCGTGCACTCTGTGTGTGAGGGGTGCAGTGTGTGTGTGTGTGTGTGTGTGTGAGAGGTGCAGTGTGTGTGTGAGGGGTGCAGTATGTGAGGGGTGCAGTGTGGTTTTTGGGGTGCACTGTGTGTGATAGGTGCACGGTGTGTGAGGGGCGTAGCGTGTGTGGGGCATGCACTCTGTTTGTGAAGGGTGCAGTGTGTGTGTGTGTGTGTGTGTGTGAAGGGTGCAGTGTGTTTGTGTGAGGGGTGCTGTGTGTGTTTGAGGAGCGTGTGTGGGGGGTGCACTGTGTGTGTAAGGGATGCACTGTTTGTGAGGGGTGAAGGTGTGTGAGGTGTGCACTCTGGGTGCGAGGGGTGCAGTTTTTGTGTGTAAAGAGTGCGCTGTGTGTTTGGGGTGGTGTTTGGGGTGCAGTGTGTGTATGTGTGAGGGGTGCAGTGTGTGTTTTTGAAGGGTGCACTGTGTGTGAAGGGTGCAGTGTGTGTGTGCGGAGTGCAGTGTGGTGTTTGGGGTGCAGTGTGTGTGTGAGGGGTGCAGTGTGGTGTTTGGGGTGTAGTGTGTGTGAGAGGTGCAGTGTGGTGTTTCTGGTGCAGTGTGGTGTTTGGGGTGTAGTGTGGTGTTTGGGGTGCTGTGGGGTAAAAATAAGACATATTTTTAAATGCAAGCTGCTTAATAAACTAGATCTTCTTAACCTCAACTCGCAGCCTCGACTCGTGTTGTAGGGCACTGCTATATCACACTGGGGATTGCTATACTCTGTATACTCCCCTGGATGCTAATCACTAGCTCTTGTAAGAGTTCTACAGCTGATCCTGCTTCACTCTCTGAAGGAAGAGAGGTTCACCCATGGGAGCTTGGAACCTTGTCGGAGGTCCAGGGTGTGTAGGAGACAGCGAGACCCCAATCAAGTTGAGGCGGTTCGGGGGGTCTGCAGTGCTTATGGTGTCTGGTGCCGTGCTGATGGTCCTTGGTAAGCACTAGGAGCATCCTTCAACGGTCAAAACCCCAGCTAGCCTGGGGCAACCGTCACAAGGGGCCTCTTCATAACGTTTTTGAGGGCCCTTTCTCTCTACTTTCTCCTCTGCAGGTTTTACTGCCCTTTCCGTCCTGGATTTTTGGTGTTGAGTTTGGCCTTTTCTTAGTCAGAGTGTTTAGTTGCCAGGAGCGAGGCCTGCTTAGTCGAGCTCACCGCTCTGCCTGGTTTAGTTTTCAACTCTCCTATGGCTGCTCTCGGTTTATTCGATCTTGTATCGCCACTGCTCTGTTGAGCAAGGGTTTTGTTCTATTTTTCTCACCTGCCAGAGGGTGCGGCTCCAGGGTGATGCAAAGATAGAGGATGGAGGGCCAGGGCCGGCCTTGGTGGTGTGCGAGCTGTGCGGCCGCACAGGGTGCCATCGAGCAGGGGGCATCCTGCGGCCGACACAGTTCACACATGGGCGGCCGGAATTTTCAAAAAAATAAATAAATTGCTAAAAGCGCCAGATAACTGCTGCAGGGGAAGCAGGAAGGAGTCCCTGCTTCCCCCCCAAACAGTCTCCAGGAGCTGCACTGCCTTCACAATTAACTCCACAGGTAACTGTGTGATTGTCAGTGTGAGTGTGACTGTCTGCCTGTGTGTGCGTGTGTGTCTGTGTGTATGACTGTCTGCCTGTGTGTGTGTGTCTGTGTGTATGACTGCCTGTGTGTGTGTCTGTGTGTGTGACTGTCTGCCTGTGTGTGTGACTGTCTGCCTGTGTGTGTGTGTGTGTGTGTCTGTGTGTATGACTGTCTGCCTGTGTGTGTGTGTGTGTGTGTGTGTCTGTGTGTATGACTGTCTGCCTGTGTGTGTGTGTGTATGTATGACTGCCTGTGTGTGTGTGTGTCTGTGTGTATGACTGTGTGTGTTTGTGTGCATGAGTGTGTGTATGACTGTGTGTGTGGGTGTGTATGTACGACTGCCTGTGTGTGTGTGTGTGTCTGTGTGTCTGCCTGTGTGTGTGTCTGTGTGTATGACTGTCTGTCTGTGTGTGTGTGACTGTCTGCCTGTGTGTATATGACTGTCTGCCTGTGTATGTGTGTGTGTGTATGACTGTCTGCCTGTGTGTGAGTGTGAGTGTGTGTGTGTGCATGACTGCCTGTGTGTGTGTGTGTGTCTGTGTGTATGACTGTCTGCCTGTGTGTGTATGTATGACTGTCTGCCTGTGTGTGTGTCTGTGTGTGTGAATGTCTGCCTGTGTGTCTGTGTATGTGCATATGACTGTGTGTGTGCATGTGTGTATGACTGTGTGTGTGTGTATGTATGACTGCCTGTGTGTGTCTGTGTCAGTGTGTATGACTGTCTGCCTATGTGTGTGTGTCTGTGTTTATGACTGTCTGTCTGTGTGTGTATGACTGTCTGCCTGTGTGTGTGTGTGTGTGTGTATATGACTGCCTGCCTGTGTGTGTGTGTGTGTGTGTGTGTGTACAACTGTCTGCCTCTGTGTGTGTGTGTGTCTGTGTGTGTGCATGACTGCCTGTGTGGGTGTGTGTGTGTGTTTTTTGTGTATCTGCCTCTGACAACAGCGATGCCATTTGCAACCTGTGCCAAAAGAAACTGAGTCGTGGGAAGTCCAACATACACCTAGGTACAACTGCTTTGCGTAGGCACATGATCGCACATCGCAAACGCCTATGGGATCAACACATGAGTACAAGCAGCACACAAACTCAAAGCCGCCATCCTCCTTCTGGTCCAGCATCTTCAGCCACATCAACCACTGCTGTCCTCCTTGCCCCCTCTCAGCCATCCGCCACTCCGTCTCTCGCCTTGAGCAGTTCCCGCTCATCTGCCCACAGTCAGGTGTCTGTCAAGGACATGTTTGAGCGTAAGAAGCCAATGTCAGAAAGTCACCCCCTTGCCCGGCGTCTGACAGCTGGCTTGTCTGAACTATTAGCCCGCCAGCTTTTACCATACAAGCTGGTGGAGTCTGAGGTGTTCAAAGAATTTGTAGCTATTGGACACCGCAGTGGAAGGTACCCGGACAAAATTTCTTTTCACAAAAGTCAATCCCCAACCTGTACTCGATTGTGCAAAAGGAAGTAATGGCATGTCTGGCACACAGTGTTGGGGAAAGGGTCCATCTGACCACTGATACCTGGTCTGCAAAGCATGGTCAGGGCAGGTACATCACCTACACTGCGCATTGGGTAAACCTGCTGACGGCTGCCAAGCATGGAATGCGTGGCTCTGCAGAGGAGTTGGTGACACCGCCACGACTTGCAGGCAGGCCTGCTGCCACCTCCTCTACTCCTCCTACTCCATCCTCTTCCATAACCTCCTCAGGTCAAGCACTCCTGTCCGTCCTGAACGCACAGGTGGAAAAGTGTCTGACTCCGCAGCAACTGGAGATCGGCAAAGTGGTTTGTGACAACGGAACAAATTTGTTGGCGGCATTGAAGTTGGTCAAGTTGACACATGTGCCGTGCTTAAAAAAAGAGAAGACCACAGGCACTCCCATTTTTTTTTTTTGGTACATTATCCTGGGATTGCTGGTCCTGATCCGGAGCACCCTTAGCCGTTGGGATTGAGTGCGGTTCCCACTTTCCACTCTGCGTGATAACATGTGCCGTGCATGGCACATGTGTGTTATCTGATTGTACAACGCTTTGTTCATAAGTACACAGGCTTACAGGACGTCCTGAAGCAGGCCAGGAAGGTGTGTGGCCATTTCAGGCGTTCCTACACGGCCATGGGGCACTTTTCAGATATCCAGCGGCGAAACAACATGCCAGTGAGGCGCTTGATTTGTGACAGCCCGACATGTTGGAATTCAACACTCCTAATGTTCGACCGCCTGCTCCAACAAGAAAAAGCCGTTAATGAATATTTGTATGACCGGGGTGCTAGCTCTGGGGAGCTGGGAATTTTTTTGCAACGTTACTGGACGCTGATGCGCAATGCCTGTAGGCTCATGCGTCACTTTGAGGAGGTGACAAACCTAGTCAGTTGCACCAAAGGCACCATCAGCGACATCATACCATTCGTTTTCTTCCTGGAGCGTGCCCTGCGAAGAGTGCTGGATCAGGCCGTAGATGAGCGTGAAGAGGAAGAGGAAGAGTTGTGGTCACCATCACCACCAGAAACAGCCTTATCAGCATCGCTTGCTGGACCTGCGGCAATGCTGTAAGAGGATTGTGAGGAAGAGGAGTCAGAGGAGGAAAGTGGCTTTGAGGAGGAGGAGTAAGACCAACCACAACAGGCATCCCAGGGAGCTCGTTGTCACCTATCTGGTACCCGTGGTGTTGTACGTGGCTGGGGGGAAGAACATACCTTCATTGAGATCACTGAGGAGGAGGAACGGGAAATGAGTAGCTCGGCATCCAACCTTGTACAAATGGGGTCTTTCATGCTGTCGTGCCTGTTGAGGGACCCTCGTATAAAAAGGCTGAAGGAGAACGACCTGTACTGGGTGTCCACGCTACTAGACCCCCGGTATAAGCAGAAAGTGGCTGAAATGTTACCAAATTACCACAAGTCGGAAAGGATGCAGCATTTGCAAAATAAATTCAAAAGTATGCTTTACACAGCGTATAAGGGTGATGTCACAGCACAACGGGAATCTAACAGGGGAAGAGGTGAAAGTAATCCTCCTCCTCCCACGACCACACCGGCAAGGACAGGATGCTTTACAGACGTGGTGTTGATGGAGGACATGCGGAGCTTTTTAAGTCCTACGCATCGCCACAGCCCTTCGGGATCCACCCTCATAGAACGACTCGACCGACAGGTAGCAGACTACCTCGCCTTAACTGCAGATATCGACACTCTGAGGAGCGATGAACCCCTTGACTACTGGGTGTGCAGGCTTGACCTGTGGCCTGAGCTATCCCAATTTGCGATAGAACTTCTGGCCTGCCCCGCTTCAAGTGTCCTGTCAGAAAGGACCTTCAGTGCAGCAGGAGGTATTGTCACTGAGAAGAGAAGTCGCCTAGGTCAAAAAAGTCACCTTTATTAAGATGAATGAGGGATGGATCCCGATGGGACTGACTGTGGGCGTTACATTCGACTAAAAAAGGCCTGATGAGATGAGCTGCCTTGGGCTAAAAATGGTCCACACGCTGCTGTATTTTAGCTCTGAATGCCGGTTGACTTGCGTGACTTATCCGCCACCAACTAGGGTTCAAACCGCAATGTTTTAGGGCACTTTCTGCCTGTGAAACAAACATCAATTTTTCTGCCCGCTGCTGCAGCAGCGGCTGCAACAATACCTAATTCTTCAGGCATGTGTGCATGCCTCATTTTTCAGGCCTCTGGTGCTGCACTGTGGCTTCAAAAACCAAACCAAAAAAAGGCACATAACAGGGATTAAACTGATAGGAATAGTACTACTTAACACACCACTCTTATCTGGTGGCACATTAGATTGCACGCGCAAATTTGAAGTAGGAGGACCGACCAAGCATCTTTTTCCATCTCCCGGTTCCTAAAATCGATGCCATATACACGTCCCCTGATAGGGCACCAGCTCGTTATTCTCTTGGGCGCCAGCTCGATATTCTCTTTTTCACTTCACTAGGGACACTTTACTGCACTATGGGCACTTAGACCCACTCTTTGTCTTGCACAGTGTTATTCCTAGCCAGCATCTGTGATGGGAAATCAGGCAGTCATCTAAACGTTTAGATTGAGCTTTAGCTTAGAACACCCTTGAAGGTGTTTAAGGAGATTAGGGCTAGTTTAGAGGATTCTTCTTAGACCTCTCTGAGTCTTTATAGCCCTTCTACCTATCCAGCATTTCTGGAAACTAGCTAAGAGAAAGGGTGGATGTCTGTCTGTGATACATTTAACTTTATATCACCTTATTGACACTTTTTATGACAGCATCACTCCGGTCTCCATACTCTCTGCCTATACCCATCTATTTAGAGGCAATTTCCTTTCCCCTGGCAATATTATATAATAGGTAATAGTATAACCATTATTACACAATTAGCCACTATAGGGGAATGAGTATAGTATCCCTTTGTTATTTATAAATGATACAATAAATACTTTTGTCCATTACTCAATTTACTTTAACAAAGGGTACTAACCACGGTATTAGGAAGCATTAATCTGCTTTCCCTTTCTCCCTCTATTATACACCTATGCTCACTAGGATTTGTAGGTATCACTTTATTATAGTTGCCTAACCTTTTCCTATGCCAGTTTTAGATCTCCTTCTTGGGAGATATTTTCTTTTTTCAGTTTATTAGCATACCTGGGTACAAGCCCTCGTTGGGGCTGGCACCACCACCTGACCACATTTCCTCGTTTCTTCCACTCATACCGCTTTTTCCATCTTTGAAGGGGTTTGGCGAAACAAGGAAATAGTCCTCTACTCGTAACAGGGATTAAACTGATAAGAATAGTACTACTTAACACACCTTATAATAACGCAGAGAGAGGCAACGCAGAGAGAGGAGTGTAAGAAGAGGAGTCAGAGGAGGAAGGTGGCTTTGAGGAGGTGGAAGACCAAACACAGCAGGCATCCCAGTGGCTTGTTGTCACCTTTCGGGGACCCTTGTTGTACGTGGCTGGGTGGAGGAATAGACCTTCAATGACATCAGTGAGGACAAGGAACGGGACATGTCTAGCTTGGTATCCAACCTTGTGCAAATGGGGAGTTTGCGGTTGTGCAAATGGACTGTTTGCGGTTGTTTGCGGTGCGTTAAATGGTGGAGTTTGGTCTGCCACTGTGAAGCGGGCGTAACCCTTACACTACCTGATCGATACAACATCATACAGTAGGTCCCCCCCTCATTATTTTTATGGCCCCCACCCACCGCTCACGGGTGGGGGCGGGCGGGAGGACAGTAGGTCCCCCCCATTGTGATTTATGGCCCCCATCCATCGCGCCTCCACCCCCCAGTGCCTCCACTCCTCCACCCCTTATCCTTATTTACTGAATATTCCCTTGTATAACAATGTTTGGCATTTAGTGAATATCCCCTATTCTGCTCTGTGTCAGTGTGTATCAGGGTCTCTGAGGACAGGTGTCAATCCATATCTGCCAAGTGACCCTATGTAGGAGGAACAGTCCCTATTCTGCTCTGTGTCAGTGTGTATCAGGGTCCCTGAGGACAGGTGTCAATCCATATCTGCCAAGTGACCCTATGTAGGGGGAACAGTCCCTATTCTGCTCTGTGTCAGTGTGTATCAGGGTCCCTGAGGACAGGTGTCAATCCATATCTGTCAAGTGACCCTATGTAGGGGGAACAGTCCCTATTCTGCTCTGTGTCAGTGTGTATCAGGGTCTCTGAGGACAGGTGTCAATACATATCTGCCAAGTGACCCTATGTAGGGGGAACAGTTCCTATTCTGCTCTGTGGCAGTGTGTATCAGGGTCCCTGAGGACAGGTGTCAATCCATATCTGCCAAGTGACCCTATGTAGGGGGAACAGTCCCTATTCTGCTCTGTGTCAGTGTGTATCAGGGTCTCTGAGGACAGGTGTCAATCCATATGTCAAGATGTCAATCCATATCCATTGTGATTTAGGAATGTTAGGTGATTTATGCCCTTTATGGATTAAAACCAGACTCTGCATCAACTATGTAATTTTCCATGGGAGTTTTGCCATGGATCCCCCTCCGGCATGCCACAGTCCAGGTGTTAGTCCCCCTGAAACAACTTTTCCATCAGTATTGTGGCCAGAAAGAGTCTCTGTGGGTTTTAAAATTCGCCTGCCCATTGAAGTCTACGGCGGTTCGCCCGGTTCGCGAACATTTGCGGAAGTTCGCGTTCGCCGTTCGCGAACCGAAAATTTTATGTTCGCGACATCACTAGTCATCTGCCATTTTAGTGCCCAGTCCCTCAATCTATCCATATCCCTCTGCAGCAAGGCAATGTCCTGCTCACATTTTATTTCTTTTACAAAGTTTTGTGTCATGTGCAAACACTGAAACATGGCTTGCAATGCCCATTTTAAGATCATTTATAAATATGTTATTTAGAAGCGGACCCAAAACAGAACCCTGAGGTACACCACTTACCACTTTTGTCCAGCTTGAAAATGTACCATTAATGACAACTCGTTGTACTCTATCCTTAAGCCAATGTTCTACCCAAGAATATTCATCTAGACCAATTTATTTTAGTTTGAAGACTAACCTATTGTGAGGAACCGTATCAAATGCCTTGGCAAAATCCAAGTAGATCACATCCACTGCAACACTCTGAGCTATACTTCTACTTACTTCTTCGTAGAATGCAATTAGGTTAGTTTGACATGACCTATGTTTCATAAAACCATGCTGATTATTGCTAATAACACAGTTCTTCCCAATTAATTCCTGAATATTATCCCTTAATAGCAGTTAAAATAATTTCCCAGTCACAGAACTTAAGCTCACATGTCTATCATTTCCAGGCAAGGATTTTGAACCCTTTTTTAAATATAGGAACAACATCTTCCTTCCTACAATCCTCCGGTACAATACCTGAAACAAAAGAATCTTGAAAAATTAAATACAGAGGTTCAATTATTTCCCCACTTAGCTCCTTAAGTACTCGTGGGTGCATACCGTCAGGCCCCGGAGCTTTATTTACATTAATTTTCTTTAATAGCTGTAGCACCTTGTCTCGAATTATCCAGTCACAAGTTATCTGCAAGTTTGTTGCAGCAATCATTTGCTTATCTCTTGCCATAGGATCCTCATTAATATATACTGAAGAAAAATAGTTGTTTACAATTTCTGCCTTTTCCTGGTCTTCATTAACTAACAGACCCATCTCAGTATTTTCAGTGTACCTACACTTTTTTTTTTTAGGTTTTTTAGAATTGATGTACTTGAAAAAAAAATTTGGGTTGGTTTTGCATTCTTTGGCTATCAATTTCTCATTTTCTAGGTTAGCCGCTTTAATTGCCTTTTTGCAAGTATTATTGGCATCCTTATATTTTATATAGGATGCCTCTGATTAGTCCGATTTAAATGCTTTAAATGCCCTTTTCCTATTTTTAATCTCTTGTTTTACTTCTCTACTAAGCCACATTGGTTTTAATTTGTTTCTTTTATATTTATTACCCAATGGTACATACTGAGAAATGTACCTTTCTAATATTTGTTTGAATAGTTTCCATTTTTCTCAGTGTTTTTATCACTAAGGAGTTTATGCCAGTCGATATGTTGTAGAGCTGCCCTAATCCTATTAAAATTGGCTTTTTTTAAATTATACGTTTTATTATACCCCACGTGCTTTTGCTTTTTTGAGTTTATTTCAAAAGTTACCATATTTTGATCACTATTTCCCAAATGCTCCCCTACTTAAATGTTGGTTAAAAGATCAACATTGTTTGTGATAACGAGATCCAGACAAGCATCCTTTCTAGTTGGTGCTTGTACCAGTTGTGACATAAAGGTGTAATTTAACACACTCAAAAAACGGATTTCCCTTGCTGAAGTACTAGTCCCTCTATCCCAATTTATGTCCGGGTAATTCAAATCTCCAATAATTAACGTGTTACCCCAATTTGCAGCTTTCCCAATTTGCAGCAGTTCTTCCTCATTAATATACATTTGGTGGTTTATAACATATCCCAACCAATAATTTATTTCCCTTTGTTTGCCCCAAGCAGATATCTACCCATAAAGCTTCCACATTTTCCTCATCACACTCCACATGCCTAAGATTTTACTTTAACTCATGGCTGACATACAAACATACCCCCACCGCCCTTCTTATTTTTCCTATCATCCCACCATGTTTCTGTTATGCCTATTATTTCATATTGTTTAGTGTATGCTATTGCCTCTAGTTCCCCCATTTTGTTATATAGGCTCCTTGTATTAGTAAGCATACATTTAATATTACCATGAGTCATTTGTACTTTTTGTGAATTATCAATATTACATACCTCCTCTGTTCTGAGCTTTTCCCTCCCCCCATCGCCACCCCCTTTGTTCTGAGCTAAAGCCCATCTCCTTTCTATCCTATCTCCATTTTCTAGATTGCTTTGACCCTCCCCCTACTACTAGTTTAAAATCTCCTCCAATCTTCTAGCCATCCTATCCCCCAGCACAGCAGACCCCCTTCCGTTTAGGTGCAATCCATCACGACTATACAGGTTGTACCCAAGCGCAAAATCGGCCCAGTGCTCTAAAAACCCCAAACCCTCTTTCCTGTGTGTTATTGCCTATACCTGTGTGTTTCTGACTGTACCTGTGTATGTGGCTATCTGCCTGTGACTGTGTGCATGTGGTGGATTTGACAGTGTATATGTATAACTGTATGCATCTGACTGTGTGCACATAACTCTGCAAAAATATACACCTGCATTCACACACAGGCTTAAATGCATGTTTTTATCTGAATTAAATAACCATCACACACAGCCAATAAACCCAGCACAAATATCACATACAACCAATACACGCATATCACACACTGTTAATACATCCATTACAAATATCACACAGCCAACACACAGCATACATATCACACACAGTCATCACACCTACTATCACATTGACAGACAACACAAACATTACATCATACATGGATGACGGGGGGGTGGGGGAGGGGGGCGCTGTGAAGATTTTTTGCACAGGGAACCTAAAGGCCTAAGGCCGGCCCTGTGGGGGGCCATCAAGTTTTGGTTGGGCTGTTTCCCCCTCAAGTTGTTGAGAGGTGGGGGGGGGCCTTACAGAGCATCTATGTGAGGTGGTGGGCCAAAGATCTTCCCTGTGGTCCGTTATGCCTCTGCTTGGGCAGAAGCAATGCGGGCTCCGCTACAAGAGTATGTGGGAGCCACATCCTCTTGAGGTCCGAGGCATATAGTTAGGGCCCCAGTGCTGCCACCCTAGTCAACAGTTACTCTGTATTAATATTTGTTATTTAATTTGTCGATTAACCATTGGATGCCTTTTAAATATTGTTTATAAAAGCAACTAGCAATGGTTTTCCCTTCCAATCTGTTGTCAGTGTCTCCTTGATATATTGAGGGAGGGTTAGGGAAAAGGTAAGGATGGTGGAGGTCATGTGTATGTTATGTCTTTATCTATGTAGTTGCATGTAGGGACAATAAGAGATCTAGAAACATAGAATGTGATGGCAGATAAGAACCATTCGGCCCATCTGGTCTGCCTAATTTTACTTACTTTCATTAGTCCATGGCCTTAACTTATACCTATCCTAAGCATGCTTAGTTACCCAATCAAAACACTCAATACGATTCGTTTGGCATGATCTCCCTGAAGTGAACCCATATTATTTCTGATCTTGATGTGATTATAGATGTTCAAAAAATCCTATCATTTAACATGGTTTTCATTACTTTCCCCAATATTGAAGTAAGGCTTACTGACCCATTTGCCTGACTCTTCCCTGCTACCTTTCTTGTGAATAGGTAGAACACTTGCTAATTTTCAATCTTCTGGGACTACTCCTGTTAACAATGACCTCTCCCTTAGGTAGAGGGAGAGATGCACAAGAGGGCTTGGGTTTGAATAGACAGATAACTTAGAAGTGAACATACTGAGAATGGAGAAGGTGGACTGTCTGAAAATGTGGGACAGACGAACTGAGAATAGAGGTAGAGAGAATAGAAATTGGAGGATAAACAGACTGGAAATGCGAGGTGGACAGGGTGGGAACTGGGGTTTAACAGACAAGGAGTGGAGGGTGGATAGACTAAAATGAGCAGATATGGAGAGAGATGAAGAGGGAGACAGTTGGGGCAGAGACAGGGGTAGGAGATATTAATGAAGGCAGAAGAGGGAAAGAGATAACGTTGTACTGGTCAGAGAGATTTGATCAGATAGCTTCGGATAGCATTATAACCACTCCAATAAGCTGTGGTGGTTACAGTGCTAAACGTGTCCAATGAGGGATGCCAATGCACCAATCTGCCCTGGTTACTATGCCTACCCGTGAGAAGCTATCAATGCGTTTTCATTGTCGGGGTTGTGATCATGGATTTAATATAGTTTAAAGCATCTCTGTGCTGCAGGAGAAGTTAAACGTTTTCCATATGAGGAACTCTGTGTAACTTTGACACTGGCAACTAACATATGTTTAATATCATAAATACCAAAAGCTACAATAGTGTCTTTAGTATTATGGGAAAAAAATACCTTGTGCACAAAGGTTTTGACAAATGTTGCCATTTTCCTCCATACAGGAGCAAAATTGTTAGGCCTGTCTGCCAAATGGATAAGCTCACTATAAAATATGGCATATCAGCCTGCCATACCTGCATGGCAGGCTTATTAACAGTTTTTCTGGCCAGTGCCCCTCAGGCAGGCCATGCTCAGAGGGCTAAGCATGGGCTGGTAGCCCTAAGATTATGTATTGTACTGGTGCAAGTGTTGATCATTTGCGCCTCTGGAAATGACAAATTATAGCAGTTCAAGCATACCTTACAGTAGCAGGTTTACCATACCATAGGTAGATAGATAGATAGATAGATAGATAGATAGATAGATAAATGTGGTTACAACTGTGAAAATGAAACTGTTATTCTGTAAGTCTACTCAAACGGTTAAAACTTAATTATATGTTATATTCCTATTGGCAGGCAGAGTTAATGGAGGCAGGCTTGCTTGGCACAGAAGATGGAATGCCCTGGCATGAAATGGCCGCTGACAATCTCCAGCATATGGCTGGAGAGACAGATTCGGCCTACTCCATCAGGCAGGTGCCATCTCCCTGACTGCAGTAGTGATAGATGGAATGTTTGCATGGCAGTGGCTGCTTGGAAAGAGGCCAAATCAGAAAGAAGCCAATACAAGTAAACAGGTCAATGGGGCCAAGCCCTCTGTGTTAGGAGGATCAGAATGAAAACCGATGAAATTGAGAAACAGGTAGCATTGTGCGGTCTATTAACACTATCAGTTCTGAGGCAAAAAGTAAACTAGCCATCCTTCTACATATGCCCAAAATAAAGCATTTGAATTTGATTGCTAGTTTGGATATACTTGTGAAATTCAGCACAAAAATGTTTAACACTAAATATTTCACATTACATGAACACAACAAATACATAAAGCACTTAACATATAATATAAACAATACAAACATGCATTCCTAATACTACGGTCCTGTTTTGACTGTTAAAGTCCCCGGACTCTCAGACTGCAGTCAAAAGGTATTTAAACTTACCTTTTCTCCCTTGCCACGCTGGTCTTGCAGTGCCTGGCCCAACCTCCACAGCTGAGATCATCAGTCTTGAAACCACTACAAGAATGAGCTGATATTGTAATAACCGAAACACTCTAAAATGGGGACTAAGCCCAGTTAGCGTAAATTCAACAATGCAAAAAAGGGAATAACCAAGAGTGTTTCACTGGGAGTTAATATAGAGGACATACGTTGCCCAAAGTCTGTCAAATGTGAAAACGTTGTGAAAACGTGAAAATGTGAAAACGTAATGAAATACCTAAAAAGAATATTATAAAATCATATACAAATAACTTAGGAGAGATATATCACCAAAATAGTATTTTGTCAATAGGTATAAAATAACCCTTTCGCATAAATGGTGGTCAGTGTAAGTACAAATATTTGGTGAAATATTATCACCTATATAGTGTGCAAAACCAAGAGGTGGAAGATTCACCCAAAAAGGGGTGGGGTACCACTATGTGTGTCACATAAAGGGTCCATTTTAAACCAGCATCTCTGAATCAAAAATATTGTGTATTCAATATTTGCATGAGTAAGAATACTTGTTACAGTGGTATTGCCTAAATAGGTACTTACACAATCTGGACTTAGTCTGCAACATAAATGATTCCTGTGGTAGTTATTGTATTTCAACTACCTCTAAGAAAACTAGGTTTGCAACAATATAGAAAGTAGCAAATAGAACAAAAAAGAAAGTGGCAAATTTTATCAGACTGTGTAACAAATAATGTCAAACGGTTGGGAAGGTCTAAGAGAAGTGGGGAAATTGTAACTATAAGTTGGTCCAAAGGGACAGGGAAGGAGTGGAGCACCACGTGATGAATTTATACTAAATAATGTAAAGACAAACTAGACCCTGTTGTCCCTTCCAGAGCACCCAACTAAAGTAAGTTATTATAAAGAATTCACATGCATGCTAGCAATTTGTAACCCAACCTCCCACAAACATAAGTTATCAGTTGGAAAGTAGTAAAGTAGTAAAGCTAATTCAAAATACACTAGAAAAACAATAATAGGAAAAAACAAGGTGTTCCTAAACTTTGATAGGTATATGGTATCTCCATGTCTAAAGTGGGCAGTTTGTAAAGTTGCTACATGGTCACCAGACATATGTGTTTCACCAGTGTGGCTCATCAGCTGGGCTGCACCAATCAGCATCTCCTCATCGAGATGCATTGAATGAATGCATCTCTATAGAGAGCTTTCAGCATCAGACGCTGTGCATCACTGAGATAGGAAGCCCCTTTACTGGCCATCTGAGTGAATGCCACTAGAGGTGTTACTGATGATACCACTCATATTTGTGTTCAGCAATGTCTCACTTGTACAGCAGTATCCACCATGTACAGGTTTAATGAGGTTTTGGAATAATTTATGATTAATAAAATAATGTACTTATATATGAATAATATATCAAATACATTTATATGTCATATCTTTATGTTAGAAAATTTATTCATGGGGGTGTGAACTTCCGGGGTTGCAAGAAGGTTGCATGGTGGGCTAGCTCCGCGGCAGCTAAGGCCAAAAGCGGCCACAAACAGCGACAAGTCACAGGACGGAATCGTCAAAGACTCACCTCAGGTGCACGACGACACAGTGACCATAATGGCCCAATCTTGGACACTAGCAATGACTCGCCTACACTGACGGATGTGCAAACAATTTGACTCTCTATTCAACAAATATGATCTGTTTGGCATGTGGCGTACACTGTATCCTGCGTCTAGAGACTATACTTACTTTTTAAACATACACACCACGTACTCCAGAAATGACATGTGTCTGACGGACAGGACTAACCTACACATCCTTGAGGAGGTGTCTATAGAACCATTAAATAGTAAGAATAATATAAAAGTGCTAAACAGAAAAGTAAAAACAGGGGGGGGGGGAGAAAAAAATGTGGAAAAAAAATCCTCCTCACCACCTTAAAGTAGTGTATTCCTTGTATAAAGGGTTAATATGTGAATAGGCTGCTGCACACCTGTGTGTACCCAAAATCCACATACAATTAGATTCAAAATAAAAAAGAATACTTATGCAGGTGGAGGGCTAAATAGATTCCAGGATCTCAAAAGGATCTTAAGATTGCTTCAGCTTGGATTTACATAAAGAAAATAAAAAGCATATAATAGCATATAAAAGTACAGTTAAAATTCAGTACATTTATTGGTCCACACTAGACATATAACACTCCTAACCACACTTAAGAAAACAAGTGTTATAGACACTACAATAATAACAAAGAGAAAATAAAAGAATCAAAGTAGCCTCTTACAAGATAAAAAAAAGTGAGTATATGCAGTTCCCAACTGCTACTCACATACGCTTGTGGTGCTCATGCACACGCTCAGTTCATAGTGCAGCCGGCTTACAGGAATCCTCCACGGATAGGTAGTCCCACTGTAATCGCCAGTTTACAGCTTGTCAGAGCGTCGGCTTTCGAGTCTCCTGGGTACTAGTGTAACCCCGCCCACTTTGCGTCACCTCGTTTGTGTCTATAGAACCAATCACATGGTCAGACCATGCACCAGTGACAAAAAAAAAGTTCTGCAAGCTATACCAGGCGAGGGGGAGAGGAATGTGGCGATTTAACAATGCACTCTTAAGTAACAAGACAGACATGGAAAACCTAGAAAGAGACCTACCAAATTAATTTCTAGACAATGCACAGGACACAACAAAGGTAGTGACCAAGTGGGTAGTACATAAGGCTGTTATGAAAGGCCTACTCATACAACATATGAGGTAGAGCAGGGACTGCTACTTCAACAAATAGCAGACTTAGAGAAACTGAATAAAACTAAAACGACGAAGAAGCTGGGGAGGCAATTATGTAGACTGCGTAATGACCTACATCGCATACAGCTGCGTACGACAGAGACATACATGCGTAAACTTAAACAGTCACACTACCAACAGGGCAATAGGAAAACAACAATATACTCAGACCAAAATCGCCTCTGTCACTAATTCGAAGAGGGTGTAACTGACTAACCCGTCTCGCATCCTAGATGCATTTGCAGACTATTATGAACAACTGTACAACCTAAATAGGAACAAATCACAGTATACAAAACTAGTATACAAAAAATTCTTGATGATGTGACACTACCGCATGTCTTACCCACAGAGGCAGAGGGGATGGACACCCTGTTTACACACAAAGCAATGCCATACTGACCCTTCCATATCATAAAGCACCTGGGCCTGACCGCTACTCCAATCTAAATTACATAACCTTTGTGGATAAACTGACGCCACACCTCACAGACCTCTTCAACTAAATTATGTTAACGGGCTATATACCCCCAGAAATGTTGGAGGCCAACATTATAACATTACCCAAACCAGACAAACCGCCCAATAAATGTGAAAACTTTTGCCCAATCTCCCTGCTAAATGCAGACACAAAACTATTTGCTAAAGTCATTGCCAACTGCATTAAACCACTGTTACCTAGCCTGGGTTCTCGCAAGAAGGCTTTGTACTGGGCAGACAAGCGGGAGATAATACCAGAAGATTTTAAGATCATATTGAACGTCAATGAAGGTTGGGGTTTTTGTTGGCACTTGATGCCGAGAAGGCTTTTGATCGCTTTCACTAGGGGTAGGTCATCAGTTTTTGAAAAATTCAGTTTCCCCTCAAAGTTTTTAAAAGTGATTCGGGCCCTTTACACAATGCTGTCCGCCAAAATACTTAATACAGGCTTCCTGTCTAAGACGTTTTTCCTAACCAATGGCACTTGCCAAGATTGTCTCTTATCACCACTAATGTGAAGAAACTACCCTGTTTATTCGGTATTTTGACTTTCTCCTGTTCGTTAGTTGAAACTACCGAACACCGACCACCCCCCTGGCTCATAAACTTCAAAGAGAACAGTGAATTAAGTGCTCTCCTTGTGTGGCCGCCATTCGTATAGTCGAACGACACGTGCAGGAGAAAATGGCGGCCATCTTGTTCACGTGAAAGAAGGCAGCGGGACTTGGTCGTCGAATGTTTGAAACTAAAATTGGACACTCGACTTCCTGAACGCTGGTCAAACTTTGTGAACGCCTGCTTCCTTTCAGCCAGGAGAGCACTATTCGATAGTTTTGTTCCCATGAACTAGGGGAACAAACGCTACTATGAACCAGGGGGTAATGTTCATGGATTTGTTCAGTTTACTGACTTTCCAAAATAGACCGACCGCACGACCTAAACTCATGGAACTATTTCTGGGCAGGAGCCTCGTGTGTGGTCGGTCAAACTAAGACCTCCATGAAATTCCCAAACCCCTGAACTGATCTGGGTGATTTTTGGATATGTTGGTCACCCAGATCAGGACTATCATGGGATGTGACATTTGTGGGGATTTTATGTGTTTTGGGGTACTTTGGGGGTTTTATGGAAATATGTATTTTTTCTGCCTGAAAATAATTATGTTAATACAGTATCTGACTCAATTATCTCCCAGGCAGAGAGGAGGGATTGTATGATATGTAGGGGAGTGTCATGCTTTGTAACCTTGTTGTTATTGGTTTGTGACTTTGTGTTGTAGTCCCCCACAAGGTCCATGTGGGAGTGCCCCTTGCATGGGGACTTGCATAAAAGGCCAAGTGTGGTCCCATTAAAATCATTCCTGTTGTACCCTTTATCTATCATTCCTGTTGTACCCTTTATCTAGTCTAGACTGATGTTTGGGTAACTGTCTACTTGCTGTGGAGAAACTGCTTGGATGCTGCATTCGTCTAGGAAAAGTTTGAATCTACGGGAGGAAATAGGCGAACGGGTATCTGCAATACCAGCATTCTTAACAACTAATATTTATCCTTGCCCTAGAACCACATCCAACTGGATGATAGGATACAGGATCTGCCAACAGTCATGGGAGAGCAAAAAATTGAACTTTTTGCTGATGACGTTCTTCTTCTGCAGTCGCAGCCAAAATAATCCCTACGTACAGCTTGCCACCACCAAACGTAGAGTGATCCAGCTTTATTACGCTAAACTAATCACTAAACTCCAACACACAACACAATCCTGGGAACAGAAAATTATTTCATGGTTCGGATGAATCAGTTCACTCAAAATTATGACACTCCTCCAGATGCTGTTCCTTTTTCGTACCCTCCTGGTAGAAATACCTAAAAGCATTCTCACAAACTTGCAAAGAGTTCTAAATGCACATGTGTGAAAACGTAGACCTCCATGCATTGCAGCTATGACACTACAGTTCAGATTCCATGAAGACAGACTGGGAGTCCTGGACGTCAACAAATATTATTTGGCCACTAGTTTAGCACAAATAGGCAGCATAAATGGTAGAACAGAATACCCCCTATGGTACACACTAGAAAACTACATAGTGGCTCTGCACACTATCCTACACCTGCTGTGGCTACAACTGCACCTCCAACCTCCCCAGATACAGTCACTGTCCACTACTATGTTGCCACTACAGGTCTGGAAAAAATGGGCAGGGGTATTGTTGGCGCCAACTGACCCACTATGGTATGCTCCCTTACAATGTCTGCAATATCACACAGCAGATATACCACTCCTCACATGGGTTACAGCAGGAATTCAGAGAATTGAACACCTGCTCGAGGGCTTTGAGCTGATGCCATTCCCTAGTCTACAGCGGAAATGTAACTTTCCGAGCAGGGAACTATTATCATATTTGGGGATTAAGCATATGGTACAAAAATTGCAGGGTCAAAACCACAACAAACAACAATAGACAACTTTGGTTACCTGTGTGTGGGAGGGAAGCAGAGTGAGAACCTCATATTGACATGTCACAAGGCCCTTCAGGATGTTCACAAACCAGCAAAATTCCCGTACATGATTAAATGGGAGACAGAAATCCAAAAGGAATTCACTGGGCATCAGTGGAGAGAAGCATTAGCACATACAAAGGAAGCAACCAGAGGCATAGACCACCTGGAAGCGGAACATAAGGTGTGGATGAGGTGGTACTTGACCCCACAGAGACTATCCCACATCTAGTTTAACTTGACACCCAGGTGTTAGGGGTGTGGGGACAAGTTGGGGTCAATTAGTCACATGTTATGGGGTTGTAAAATACTGCACCCCTTCTGGGCACAGTTTAGGAATGTGATATTCACTACGACAGGACAAGACCTACTACTGCATATTTAATCCTACATATATTGCCTACCGCACTACAGAAGACAGTGATAACAGCAATCATACATATATTGATAGCTGCTAAAACATGTTGGAACAATAAGCAGGCCCAATTACTAGCCTCAGTCCTGGAAATACTTACTAAGACTAGGTTATACAAGGAAATGGCACATAGACTGAATAAAAATAATAAGGTATATGAGTAAACGTGGGCAAAGTGGAGGTTGGTCACGTCCACTTATGGGATAGAGATAGATGAGGAATGATCACCACAAAGAACATGTACCCATTTTAACTGTTAACAAGATACTGTCAGAGTATATATGAGGAAGACCGGGCGGGTCGGATATACGTTCGCCTCTGTTACAATTGATAGGGGAAGGAAGTGAGACAACGGGGGTAAAGCATACACAAGGGAAAAACGTGTCCCTCTGTTCAGTGCAACCTGTATTACAAACAAACTCGATAGTATAGTTATTAATCTTTCATTTTCTGTTTCTTTCATTTATGTGTTATTTTTGTTTTTGTTTTTTTTCTTCTTCATATATGTGTTACTGTAATAAGGCAATAGTCATGAGCTGATCAGTCTGTTAAACGCACAGCATTTTATCAGATAATTTACCATATAAACCTCTATCGACAATGGAGGCTCAGGTTAAGAACAGAATGAAAGCGAAGACGCTGCACAACATGAGTAACGTTGTAATGCCAGTGTAATGTTTCATTACTGTAAATGTCCATGTATGATGTACACCAACAATGATGTATATTGCCATAACCAACTGTTCATATTTAAAATGTCGGCTCATTGCAAAGCCATTTGAAAAAAGAAAATGTATTCATACTAACTGTAATTTTCTATTCTTGGTCATAGGCCATGTCAACACAACAATGGGTTAGCTCCTCCCATCCTCAGGTAGACAGGAACCTAATTAAAACAAGTGTATAAGTAGCCCCTATATGGAAGACATATTTATATTGAAATAAACCTAAAATGAAAAATAAATAATATATAGCTTGAGCTTTGCACTCAACATCTCCCAAAAATATTTGTCCTGGTGCTGTATTCTAGTCAAATAAATAAATAACCCCCCCTCCCCCCACCCCCCCCCCCAAAAAAAAAAAATACATGCACACTAACCCAAATCCCTTTGCATATTTAAAAAAAATTGAAGTTATTTAGTAACTCCAATGGCCATTAGATGTAAGCCCACCTGCCATGTTAAGACAAACCTCTTAGGTGGGTCCTACACTAACAATTCACCTTGTTGCTTGAGCTTCAGGCAAAGAAATCTCTAATGAGACAGAGTGGGGTATGTTTATAACCCCCTACATACTTATCAATCCTAAATAAGGAACACATGGGTTGTGTGGCAGCGTAATAACATGGCTGTGTGATACAAAAGTGAATACAAATACACAAAAATAAGTCCTGTGCTTAAACTCCCACTACTCCTGGGCAGCAGCAATGACCACAGCACACATCAATACATACAATAAAAACCAAAAAAAAAAAGTGTTACCTGCACACTAGCCCAAATCCCTATGCATATTTTAATAAATGGAGGTGGTAGCCAGTGGTGTATTTTGGATTGGTGCTGTCCTAGGCATGATGGAACTCGGCACCCCTAATTTAAATTAACCCACCCCTTCAAGCATTTTAGTTTTTCAGGGGAAAGTGCTCCTTCGCCACCCGTCCGGAACACAAATGGCTGCCTGCCCTTGTGCCTTTTTAGCCTTGCAGTACATACAGCCCTGGTGGCAGCATTGTAACACGGCTGTGTGATACAAAAGTGAATACACAAAATAAGTCCTGCTTTCAAACTACCACTACTCCACTACTCCTTCATTCAACCCCAGACGAAAGCGCAGAAAGGCGCCGAAATGCGTGTCGGGTAGCTTAGTTGTTTTTAATTTTTCACGGTATGTGAGTGGTGAATTGTCTGTAGGATTCTTTAGATTTAATCAAATTTTTTAGGAATGTTCAATCGCAAAGCTAGCCTTGACTCTTTTTACCCATTAATAGGAGAGCCTTGAGCAATGCAAGATAACTGGTCAAGGTAGCCATTCTTTTAGCATTAGGTATAAGTTATCCTTTACAAATGAATGTTCTTCTTTTTTCATCAGTTAGTTGTGGGCTTTTTTTAGTTTGTTTTACCATTTTCCCCCAAATCTCCTGTGTTTATTTAGGCATATGTATTATACCTAATTACTATATTGTTGATGTCACAGAGATTCGATTGATATATACTTACCTCAAGTATCATAATATCAAGACAGACAAATATTTTGACTCCCAGTGATTATCTACACTTATTAAGTGGCATTTTTTTGTAACAGCCTTATTTGTTGTTTTTCTAAGGATCAATTGTGGTTTATTTTGCTGGGTCATTTGCCTTTGAGTAATTAGAAATATATGTCCTCCCTATGTCCTCCCTTCATAGAAATCTAATTAGGAGACTCCATATGAATATATTTTCTTTTGCTAGGTGATGGGTTTATTATTATTTTTCACTGATTATTTGAGTTATAGAATATAACTGATTTCATTAGTTTTTGTCCAATTTTGAATAAACTTTCTTTGTCATTTTTTTAGGGACTTGCTCATTTTCATTGTTTCTATTTAAGTATGAGTTCTTTGGAATTAGTTTTTATTTTTATATATCTTAAACATATTTTTTTGTTAAACAATTCATGCTTGCTTTATTATTCCACTCCTTTCTTATTATTTATCTTATAAAACACAGTATTCATTATACAAATACAATAGATTATATAGAGTTTAATCATAACTAGTAGAGACAAGTGGGTTACGCAGGTCTGAACATCTTTCAATAATACGATCACGATCCCTAGGCTCAGGTGCACAGATAATGTTTCACTAGCCGTAGCCTGCTGAGTTGCGAAAGCCAAATTGACACAGCAATGATTCCTTCATCTTTATCTATTATTAGAAAATAAACAGCAAGCCCGGGCTTGAAATCCAGCAGCAAACACTGAACATGCCTCCTAACAAATCTGCTGTGTCAGAAAAGATAATCAGGTCCAACAAAATAATGTCCTGATGCATTGTGTTTCCACTAGAGAGAACTGACTGGCCAGAGCTGAAGCTCTCGGCAAAAATAGGCCAAGCTTGATAAATTTGCTCTTGTTATGTCTATTGATGTTTAAATTTCTTCAGGGATGTTGTTACATGGGTGCCTTGCGGTGACAGAGGTAAAATGACCTCCTTCGATCCTTAATCTACACCTGTTAGTCAGATCCCTGGTTGCTTGTGAGTGTTCTTAAACTTAAAGGTTAACAAAAGAAAAACAGGCCAAGTTTATGGTACTGCAGCAACGGATCAATGTTGAGTAAATAACCCTCTCTGTCTTATTTCACCAAGCTTTATTGATCCCGTGCCTTTGTTATGTTTCTGTCTTTTAATCCCAAGAGGCACTTAAATGATTGTCTATTGGACATGCTAACGGGCACATTATGACATCTGCCAGTTTGTCACTCAGCATGGTTCTTTCTCAATTGAAAGCATGGAACTCCTGTGGCAGGAAAATAATCTAAAATCAGATTACATGTATCTCATGTAAAAAAACAACAACAAAAAAAAACACAAAAACCACACACAAAAACACCTAGAGGTTTATTCACTAAAATTGAATTGTTGGAAAGGTAGTTTGAATTAAACCTGGTTTAATATTTGCAACATTTTACCACAATGCATTTTTTTCCCCTTAATTAATTTTCTACTATGTAGAAATGCAACTTTTTTTTCACTAAACAAGGAAATTGAGAATAATTGACAAATTAGGCAAATTAACAAAATTTTCCAACTGAGTAATTTTTCTAGCTTGGCTATTTTGCTTTAAAATGTGCAGCTTTGTCAATTCCCTCATATTTGCAGTTTTGTAAACAAACCCTATCCTGTCAAATCAAGTGTCATATTTTAAGAGATAGATAGACAGATAGATAGATAGATCGTAAGTAACAGTTCATTAATTTAAAACAGATTTGCTTTAATTGTATGTTGTAAACGCAAATGGCTAAATTAGCGAACATATTAAATTAATGGAAAATTTGTAATGGCATTTTTATTATTGCATTGCAGACACCTATGAGTATATACATATATATATTTGTAGTGATGGTTCTTGTGGCAGAATAGACATTTAAGATATATTTATTGTATACATATTTTTGTTTAAATCAGAGAAACTGAGAAATAAAAAAAATTAAATATAATTTTTTTTTCTCTATATGTTAAGATCATTGCATCTTATAATACCAATTTTCTAGTGGATCTTAACCTACTAAGAATGTCTTCTTTTAATGACATGTGAAAACAAATTGCAACATTTTTCCTATAATAGGCCTTAAATGCACTGTATTATGTGAAGGTTTTGTTAATGGCTCCATTACTCAAGAAAAAAATTGGGTTGACCTTTTGTATCCCAGCTCTTTTAGTGGGGCAGTGTTTCTGCAGGCCTCATGTTTCTGCAGAACCATACATCAAATGATTACATTTAAAATGTTTTTACTATAGAACTATTAACTGTAACAGTTATATAAATCAATAGCTTCCAAGTCTTGCCAAACCTTATCAGTGCTAAACAGAGTGAAGGGTACTATTGATTTGGAGCATTTTCTTAAAGTCATCTGAAAATCATGTCTTGGAATATACTTGCAGTTTATTGGTTTACGTAAAATGAGAATGAGATCAAATTCGGAATCCATTGAAGAAGGTGCAGGGAGCGTAGAGAAATGAACCATTTGAAGGACAAAAACATAAAAATCTAAAACTGCTATCTCGGTGTTACCAAGGAATGACCTTCTATTGATTTTTATGGCTTATTTGCAATCCGCGTTTCTGTGGGTGAGTAATGCCCTTTGCAAACTTTAGTGGTCTCTTGGACAAATTAATTCTTTAGACGGTGTAAGTAATATCTTTTACAGGTCAAACAAATGAATTTTGCAAAGGAAGGTGTTCATGAAAGCACAAGCATGTTAAAGTGTAATCACACATAACTAAATATGTTCACTTTGGTCTGATTGCAATTTTACACATAAAACCTTTGTTCGTGTTGGATTTTGTGAACTACATGATTTAGGTCTAGCTGTAATGGACCATGGACTAATTTTCTAGGAAAATAGTTTGTGTATTTTTGGAGTCTCTTGCCACGTATGTCTTCTGAAACATGTTGGGAAACACATGGATGCCTTCTTTTTGATTGTGTTCATAATAGACTTGTGCATGGTGGAAGAATTTGGTTTGGCTGAGTCAGTTTGAATTTTGTCAATGTGGTGGTTCAGCTTGTCTTAATTTTGTCCAAGCAAATGATTTGGGAAAAGTTATTCAGACAAACTATATGAATATGAAAACTTAGCCTATCACTTTGCTGCAAAATATATACAAATATTTTGCACCCCTCTAATGAAGGTAGATCCAATGACATTCACAACTGAATACATTGGTATTTTGCCATTCAAATTTAGACCACATTCGGTCAATATTCGGTTACTTTTTAACTTCCGTGTTCATATTTTAAGCCATCAGTCCAGCTTATCCTTTCTTTTGGACTGAATGCTCAAATCTAATGTGAAATACTTAGAAATGCATATGGTAAGCTGCTCCACATCAGACACATTACAACCAAACCATAAATGCTGGCAGCTTAGACGCACTGGTGGGCTGCACGGGAGGAATTTTTGTCCCTAGTAATTGCACTGAAGGAGAATGGGGAGAGACTGTATCATGTCTGAATGTTTCCCTTTACCTCTACTGCAACTCTACAGTCTATATGGACAGATCATCAGAGGTATTATGAAAGATATCTGGAATCCATTTTGAAGCTTCCTCTTGTCCTCAACTTTTATAGCATTGATTCTTTTAAGGGAATATTGGCCCCACCACAACAATATATGGACCACATAGTTGAAGACTGAAATAATCTTGCTTTATATTTTTTTTATTTGTTTTCTGTATCTTTTGAACACTTCACTGGTGAATACCTTGCCTGACCTATTTGGAGATGCTGCCCTGTGGATGATGCTTCATCAGCAGTAAAAGAAAAGGCATGTTGAGTGGGTGATGATGGCTCTACTATTGCTCTTAAAGGAACATTATAGTGTTAGGAATACAAATCTGTATTCCTAACGCTTTAGTGTTTATGTCTGTGCTCTATTTCAGGACCCCCCTGTTCACTATAAGATTTGAAAATAAAGAATATTGAGAACCTTGAATCAATACTTTCCTACAGGGCTTCCACATCATGTGACCAAATTTTACTTGGTCAGTGCATCGTAAGCAACTCCTACTCAGCCACTAGAGGAGGACTTAAGCCTGCAATGTACCATATATACTCGAGCACATTTTTTGTGCTGAAAAAGCCCCACTCGACTTATACTTGAGTCAAGGTCTGTATTATGGCAACTTACATTGCCATAATACCGACCAGGACTGGCGGGCTCATTACAAGCCTGGAGGTCTTGTTGGGGACTGGCAGCAAGCTGTTACATACCTTTGTAGCAGCTCCGGTCAGCGCCCTTCACCTCCGTGCAGCTCCCCAGTTCAGCTACCAGTGTAAATCTCGCGACACCCGCGGCCATCAGAGCCATCAGGTTACCGTGGCAACGCTCTGCGCAGCACGCAGGCCACGAGATTTACACTGTGAGCTGACAGGGGAGCTGACCAGAACTGACAGGGAGCTGACCGGAGCTGCTACAAAGGTATGTAACAGCTTGCTGCCGGCTCCCCCCCTGCACAGCACATCCTCTGGACCACCAGGAATTAAGATAGCCCCCCCTCCATGACCAGGTAACAAGCAGGGAGGGAGGACAAAAATAAATATTAAATAATAAAATAATAAAAAAATAATAATATTAAAATAATAAAAATGAAAATATATTAAAAAATAATAATAATAAAAATGCCCTCCCCCTCCCAGTTCACACACACTACACAAACACACACACACACACACACACTCAAACACAAACACTCACTCTGCATTATATACACACAGAGTGTGTGTGTGTATATAATGCATAGTGTGTGTTTGTATACACACTCTGCATTATATACACACACACTCATACAAACACACACTCTGCATTATATACACACACACACACTCTACATTATATACAGGATTATGTTCCAGGATCTTACCTAGGTAAAATCTGACAAAATTATAAAAATCACAGAATTTCATAGCCCCAAGTTTTACCCTCGACCTATCCACGAGGCATAGCATATCTCACAATTGTTGGACTCGATTTATACAGGAGATCGACTTATACACGAGTATATACGGTAAACATTGCAGTTTCTCAAACTCTGCAATGTTTTACACTGAATAGTTAAATTGACAGGGGAACTGCACCCAGACTACTTCACTGAGACAAATTGATCTGGGTGAATATAGTGTTCCTTTCAGTCAAGTGCAATGATTTGATGATTTGATGCCGGCGGCACAGCCCAGGCAACCAACCTGTTTCGGCTTGAAAGGCACGTTGGATGGTCCTAACACTAAGGGCCATCCGACGGGTATGTCATATTAGAGGTCTGGTCGAATGACCCAGGCACATGGCCCTTGACAAAGGCTTTCAGAGCTGAAATGTTATATGTTGGTTCTGTTGCCTCTGTTACGTTTTGGAGATAACTTTGTATGCAGACACATTAATGTATATTCAAGCTATTTGACTGTACAATTGCACTGAAGCACTTTATTTATGGAGATTACTAATATTATTGACCAGATTAAAAAAAAAATGTTTTTTTAATCAATTTATATGGTGTACAATATGACCTTTTTATGTATATTGCCACTCCCATTAACCCCAACCACCTCCAAATGCAGCAGCCATCTCCTGGCACCTTCAGCCAGCCCTCATTGGACTGCAGGAAAGTCTAACATATGGAATAGAGGGTGCTTAAAATATACATGTTGTGTCTTATTTCTTTGTGTGTGTATGTATAAATATCTGGTTATGTGTGTGTTCCAGTGTGTATATAAATGCATGTGACACTGCATGCATATATTTGTGCATCTGTGTCACGTGTGTGTCAGTGTATGTGTATTTGTGTGTGTACTTGTGCCACATTGTCAGTGTATATGTGAATACACCCCAGCATTCAAACATCACCACAGCACACATATACACCCTGGCATTTGACCACACCTACATTCAAGCACACAGACACTGCTCACAAGCACAACCATGTATGATGAGCAAATGTTAGATTCCCATAATTCTTGCACCAGGGCCCTCTCTTTTTTAGTTATGCCACTGATTTGATGGGTGTGTGGGGTTCAAGGATATGCCGTCAAGGATATGCCGTCACCCTGGTAATCTTATTTTTGTGATTCTGCACTTTGAATAATTCTAGGAGATCGTTCTGATATTTGTCCTTATTTCCCATGTGTTCCACTGCTATATCTTCAAAACCATCACAACAAATCGTAACATGCCCAAACAGGTCTTCAGGGTGGCCGAGCAGGTGTGATTACTGCAGATATTAGTGTTGTAGCTAGAGTAATTAGATGAACTTTGCTGCTTGCCTCTGTCATGCTTTGTTATGTTGGAGGACTGAGAATATCTGGGGGTCTGCCTACTCTTCTTGCTACTGTTTGTGTTTGGTAACAATTGACACCAGGTTTAAATAGACTATTTGGCTATCATTTACTCTTTCCAATGGCCATTGGCTTGAGGATTGACCTGCAGGAAATGACAATCTTCCAGCCTATGTCCTAGGCTGCTCTGTCACTGTGGATCTCTGCTGTGAGCCTAGTTTTGCGATTGCATCTTCTGTCATTTGGCTTTGTGGCTATAGGCTGTTTGCTAAATGATCTAAAAGATAAACATAATGAAAAAAAATATATAAAAGTATTGGTTACCTGCTGCCAGTTATACAAAACTTTCATTTCAGGTGGTTCTGGCCAGTCTGCCAATTAACTCAAATTATAATATTGGATTACACATCCACCAAGGGCACAAACTCAGCTAGGATGAACTTCTGCTTACACATTTGGTCCTTTTAAGACAATTTTAAGACAATTTTAAACTTCATTTGTTGCCCCAAAATGCAAAGTAAGTCTAATGGTAGGTTAGGGAAAGAAGTATGGTCCAAGTACTTAAAGGGAAACTCCAGTGCCAGAAAAACGATCCGTTTTTCTGGCACTGGAGGGTCCCTCTCCCTCCCACCCCCCAATCCCCGGTTACTGAAGGGGTGAAAACCCCTTCAGTCACTTACCTGGGACAGCGGCGATGTCCCTCGCCGCTGTCTCTGCCTCCGCGATGCTCCTCCCAGTGATTGCGACTGATCTCGCCCACCGGCCGAGGAGACGTAATGCGCATGCGCGGAAATGCCGCGCATGCGCATTACGTCTCCCCATAGGAAAGCATTGAAAAATCATTTCAATGCTTTCCTATGGGGTTTTGAGCGACGCTGGAGGTCCTCACACAGCGTGAGGACGTCCAGCGACGCTCTAGCACAGGTTTCCTGTGCTAGAACCCAGGAAGTGACCTCTAGTGGCTGTAGACAGCCACTAGAGGTGGAGTTAACCCTGCAAGGTAATTATTGCAGTTTATGAAAAACTGCAATAATTACACTTGCAGGGTTAAGGGTAGTGGGAGTTGGCACCCAGACCACTCCAATGAGCAGAAGTGGTCTGGGTGCATGGAGTGTCCCTTTAAGGAAAGTAAAGTAGTTTGTCAAGCTTGACATATACCTCATTGCAAGTCAAAACATTGTTGCTGATTTTCTGAGTTTCCAATCAAACTGCTACCTTACTTACCTTGAATGCCTAGACCATACTACTTTCCCATCTCACATACAGGGGTTGCTGGCCTTATGCCTGGTTTTGCAAGGATTAGTAAGAGTGAAGTGTGCGGGCTCCCTATTCCTTCGGAAACATACAAGAGCAGAAAAGACGTTTTAGAACCTTCCTTGTATGAGACTGGCAGATGGATCCCATTTAATAGAAAAAAGCACAAAACTTTTGAATTAGTTATAGATTTGCAATTGAACCTATATGAGCCTAAGAATTTTTCTTACAATCTTTCAATTGAAGCTGGATATTCTCCTCCTTTTGTTTTTTTGTGACAATCTTTATTTTTGCACAAGGATGCAAGAATAATAGTCAGGCATAAGTTACGCTTTGTTCGAGTGTTCAAGGTCTTACATTCTCATAAGTGATCTAATACAAAGATAGTTGATATTCTCCTCCTTATACGTGTTTAAAAACTTCTTGAAGTTGACATTTGTTCTTTTTGTGACTAAATTTCTTAATAATGTTACTTTCCTGTGTCCGCCTAGTCCCATTATATCATTAGATTGCACGCACCTAGGTTTGAGATACTTTTTTTTCTTTATGCTTGGGCATTTTTTTCAGACCCCTTGTCTTATAAAACAAAATACGTCACTAAATAAATACTACATTTCATACTTAATAACTACGATCTATACTACCTCGCCTTTGGGTTGAAAGCGAGACGGAAATCATTGAATTTTTTTAATCTCATGTTGTTATCTATATTCCAATATTCTATTTTGTATTTGTACGCTTCTATATTGTCTCTGTAATCTTGTTTAGATCTGTGTTATCTGAATTTCACATGAAGAATTTTAGACAGCTCACCTTTTCCAATAGCAACAATTATTTTAATTGTAACATTTATGGTAACTGTAATCTATTATTTTGTTTTCTACAACTATTTAATAGTCAAGTATTTTCAAAGACACAGAAACTCCCTTCCTTTGGAACTGTAAAGATGAATAATGATTTGTTTCGGGAACTAAGGATTTTGGGTTCTGAGATTCATTTCACATAGAAACAATGCAAAATCACTAAAAACATTAAAAAAAAAACTATTTTTTTTATTTTATAGATTATATGTTCTGTACCACTGTTATTCACTAAACACAGATGTTTTACGAATTAAATCTTAATAAAAACGTAGGCAATAATAGCACATCTGGGAAAATTCACCAGTTCAGTCATAGTCACAAGGCTATTTTTCCTAAAAAAAATGTAATTCAGATTTGCGATATTTTGCAGTTTTGTGAATGACCCTGTTAGTACACCAGGCTGCAGTGTGCACTGCAAATATTCAAAACATCGGAGTGTTAATGGCGTGCTACCTATCCAATTTCAACAACAACTGATTTCACGAAACAAAGAAAATGTTATGTAAGTCTGATAGACATGCAAGGGACCTGTGTCATAAAATTGGGTGTTGTCATAAAGAGAGACAAAATATATGGGTGTGGTAGACTAAACTCTTGACATATTATTTTATTGTATTGCATTATGTTTGGCTAATTTACCATTAGAATGCCAACCAGTGAACTCTTACAGAGTCTTTCCTACCATATGTGCCATATGGGGCAGATTTCTACAATGGCACACTCCTCAGCTTAGAAATGTAAAACTTAAAGGAACATTTCAAACAACATAGTGTCTACAGCTTATTGTAGTGGTAAACACTTTTTAGTAACTCACATATTTTCACCAATGTGCTAAGACACAGGAGATGCCATATTGGCAGGCGAGTAATTGTTAATAAGGGGTGTGGTTGACCTCTGTTTTATTTACTTTTGCAGTTAATTTATTTAATTTCTTTTTCTACATTTGACACATGAATGCTTGCACAGCCAGGGTGTCTAACTATTTTTTCCCACTGCAAAACACAGACAGACTCTAAATTGTTGGAAACACTCTTAAGTGTTAGAAACACATATGTGTATTCCTAACTTTATAGTGTTCCTTTAAGCATTTATTGATTTATTGATGTCTGACTTCCTATGCTTTTTATGGCATTCAGACATTTTTCAGCTTATTTTTCAACAAACAGAGAATTGCTCTAAATAAATGAATGCCTGTTGCCTTTGCAAGCCGTCCCCTTCTAACACTGCCCAGACTTTCCGTGTTCGTCCAATCACACACTTCCCAATACAGCTTAATGATAAGTCTTTGCAAGGCTCTATGTGCTCTTGGTAGTTGCTGCCTCCACAGTTTAGAACTACTGAGCTAAACAACCAGGAAGTAACAGAATTGATTGCCTGATTGTCAGTCAGGTCGGGTGTAACATGGTTATTTTATTAAAGTGCTTATTTCTGTTGAAATCTGCACTTTTTGTAAAATGAAAAAAATTGGACGCACTCTTCATACATAAAGTACTCTAGCAAGCTAAAGTGCTTAAGGTGTTTGGAGTGTTCCTTTAAACATAAATTTACTCCAAATTGCCTTAATGACCCAAGTATTATCTATTATCTATCTAAGCAAGAAGTTGATTCAATAAACATTGAGATGTGGTGCACTGACCACAAATTGGAAAATGTAGGCCTTAAGTATTGTTGCTAAAATGTCCCTTAATGACGTCAATGAGGTCACACAGCTTCACCTAAAACCCCATAGGAAAGCAGTGGATAAATGCTTTCCTATGGGGTTGTCCTAATGTGATCATGGCTCTAATGCGATCGTCGACTGACATCGGAGGAGGAGGAGCCAAGGCCAAACCGAGGGACATCAGCACTGCTATAGGTAAATGACAGAAGGGTTTTTAACCCTAGCTAACGAGGATGCACTATAGGGTACTATAGTGCTAGGAGTACACTTTTATTATTCCTAACCTATAGTTTCCCTTAAATACTTGCATGAATGTTTAAACAAAAATATCAGCCATACAAAAAAAAAAAAAAAAACATTTAAACAGTCAAAATATAATTGCTAATTTAAGCATAATTATGTAAGGAGAATTCTACATGTGCAAAAATTCACTGCAACACTTTTTTTTTATATTTCCCTAAAGATTTTTTCTTAATTAGTTTCCCTGAAAACAATGGTCAAAATATTACACCCTCTGGCCATAGTGCAGGTTGGTCTAACTTAAGGGACTTTAAACTGACAGATTTGCAGAGTTTCTCTAATTAACAAGCAATCAATCTACATTTTGCTGTATATACCACTAAGCAAGTGGGTATTGTCCTGACAACTTGGCCTGTCAATAGTACTCAAGTGGCCTAACAAAGTACACAAGGTACTAATAAATTTGAAGCAATTATTGAGCCACAATACCGCTGACATTTATGAACACATATGCATGAATAATTTCACCTTCAGTAAACAAGGTAAATGATAGCATATCAGGGCCGTCTTTAATATGGATTGGACCCTGGGCAAACATTTGCTTGGGCCCCCTAAACCCTGTTGTCCCCTCCCTGGCATGCAATCATGCCCCCCACCCCAACGCAGAGGCGGACGTAAAGTAGAGAGGGCTCTGGTGCATTAATTATTTTGGGCAAGAGGGGGCAAAAGGTAGATCCCCATCTGTCATGCAACTCCAACAATGCTTTGACAGCGTGGGCAGGGGTTGTATTTAGCACTGAGCAGTATTTGTGTGTTTGAGTGTAAGCATGTTTTTGTATGGAGTATGTTTGTGTGAATGTAGGGGTGTGTTTGTATGTGGAGATGGCATTTAAATGCAAGTATGCATTTATGTGTAGTGTTGGTTTATGAATACACTGGTGTGTTTATATATAATTTTGTTGTTTAAAAAAAGAGGTGTGTTTATATGTAGTGTTGAAGTTTGAATGCAGGTGTGTATTTGCGTGTAGTGTTAAATGCTGAGATGTATGCACAAGTACACATGCACTGTCACAAACACACACACTGTGATACACATACACACACAAAAACACTTGCAGATAAACAGATATACATAATCATACAGACGGAGCTATACAGACACATTTACACACACTGACACACACACATACAGACACACAACCTGGCACACATGCAGACACACAGATGCACACACTGACACACACGCAGATACACTGACAACATACAGATACACAGAGACACACAATGACAACATACAGACACACAGTACATAACCTGACAAGTGCAGATACAAACACTGACACACATGCAGATACACACATTGGCTACATACAGATACATGCACAGGTACACACTGGCACACACACAGATACATACATACATACTGACAACATACAGATACACACTGACACACACACACAGACACTGTGACAGACATACTGACACTGTGACAGACATACTGACACTGTGACAGACATACATACTGACACATACACAGACATACTGACTGGCACACCCACATACATACAGACACACAAACTGACACAAACAGACATACTGACATACACGCAGACATACATACATACTGACACATACACAGACATACATACATACTGACACACACAGACATACTGACACACACAAAGACATACATACTGACACACACACAGACATACAAACTGACACACAGACATACATACTGACACACACACAGACATACATACTGACACACAGACAGACATACTGACACACAGACAGACATACTGACACACTCACATACATACTGACACACAGACATACATACTGACACACACACACAGACATACTGACACACACACACACAGACATACTGACACACACAGACATACATACTGACACACAGACAAACATACTGACACACACACACAGACAGACATACTGACACACACAGACATACATACTGACACACACACAGACATACAAACTGACACACAGACATACATACTGACACACACACACACAGACATACTGACACACACAGACAGACATACTGACACACACAGACAGACATACTGACACACAGACATACTGACACACACACACACAGACATACTGACACACACAGACAGACATACTGACACACACACACAGACATACTGACACACACACAAAGACACTCTTCAGTTTCCTACCTTTGAAAGAGGCTTCCTTCCCTGGGGTCCAGTGTGCTGGCTGGGGTAGTTGGGAGTCTGGCTCTGCTTGCTCCCCCTCCTCACTGGATCCTGGCTCAGCAGCCTCCCGCGCGGCCCGATGTCTGTGTGGTGGGAGGAAGTGATTCGCGGACGTCACTTCCTCCCATGCAGTCGTTAAGCAAGGGCCCGGTCGCGCTGCTAAAGGGCCACAGCGCCGACCGGACCCCTGCTGGAACATGCTCACTGGGTGGCCCTAAGGGTATGGGTCACCCGGTGGGCCCCCTTAGTGTGCGGGCCCCGGTGCAGCCGCAATACTAGCACCGCGGGCCCATTAGGTAGTGAAATATTACAAAAATATTTTTTTTATTGCAGACAGCGGGGCCCACGGGGCAGCTGCTTTGGGCCCCCCATGAGTAACTGGGCCCAGGGCAGCTGCCCCGTTTGCCCCTCCTTAAAGACGGCCCTGTAGCATATTACTCCCCATCATGAACTCAGTGTGAATGGGAAACAAATACAAGCCTCACAATATTCAAATCATTTTTTAAACTTAAAGGACCACTCAAGTGCCAGGAAAACATACTCGTTTTCCTGGCACTAGAGTGCCCTGAGGGTGCCCCCACCCTCAGGGACCCCCTCCCGCCGGGCTCTGGAAAGGGGAAAGTGTTTAAAACTTACCTTTTTCCAGAGGTGGGCGGAGAGCTCTCCTCCTCCGATCCTCCTCTTCTCCTCCCCGTCTGCGCGCGCATTCAGCCGGTCACATAGGAAAGCATTCATAATGCTTTCCTATGGACGCTTGCGTGCTCTCATTGTGATTTTCACAGTGAGAATCACGCAAGCGCCTCTAGCGGCTGTCAATGAGACAGCCACTAGAGGAAATAGGGGAAGGCTTAACCCATTCACAAACATAGCAGTTTCTCTGAAACTACTATGTTTATGAAAAAATGGGTTAACCCTAGAAGGACCTGGCACCCAGACCACTTCATTAAGCTGAAGTGGTCTGGGTGCCTAGAGTGGTCCTTTAATGTATGGAGATAGAACATCTTTTAGGTAGTTATTAGTCCAAACTAAATCTTTGTTACATATGTATAGTCTCCTTGTATTATGAATATGTAACCCTTTGGTAGCACTACTCTGAAGTAAAGCTTTAAAGTCCCTTAGGGAAGTGGACCCTTTCTTATAGATGATGTTTATGTATCCTGGAGAATTCATCATGATATGTATGGTTGTGGCAGCTACTTTGTGAGATTTTATGTGTGTATGTGGGCTGTGTGTGGTAGTGTATGTGTGTGGGCTGTATGTTTTGTGTGTACTATTCATGTGTGTTTCATGTTTGGGGAATTATGTGAGTGTAAATGGTGGTATTTCATGCGTGTCTGTAGAACAGAATTTGTGTCATTTTAGGCTGATCAGCGGGTTGTCCAAATTATGTATCTGAACAGCCATATGGACTAAAAATCTGCATCAACTGTCTGTGCAAATGGAAACTTTCACATGCTGTTTATCTAGAGATTCCCTATCTCTTGGATTCACTAGACTTGTTCAATTGTTTTCGGACAAATTGGAATGTGTCCGTATCTTCTGTGGATGCAGACAACTTGACCCTCTGTCTAAACTCTGGCGCGTTTGCGCTGGAACAAAGCATTGCCATGGCAACCTACAACAAGACTCTGAATACCCAACAAGCATTGGAACACAAGAAAGAGTTACATAGTTACATCATAATCTAGGTTGATAAAAGACTCAAATCCATCGACTCTATAACAAATCTTTGTGTGCTGTTAATTGAAAAGAAGGCAAAAAAAAAGAGAGAGGTATTTCACCCAATGAGTATTGGCATATTATTACATCACATTTCCATATGTACTTCCTAGTTCCATATGTACAGTCATGAGAAAAAGAAAGTACACCTTTGAGTGTACACCTTTGAGTTCCATGGTTTTTACATATCAGGACATAATAATAATAATATGATATTTTGCATTGCTTAAAATTTGGTTAATACAACCTCAGACGAACAACAACACATGACATATTACAACATGTTAATAATTAGTTAACAAATATAAAGCAGACAATTGAGAAGCCATGTGTAAAAAACTAAGTACACCCCTAACTGCTTCCATAGGAATTAAGAAGCTAAGTATCAGACAGTATCAGACAGGTGTTGCTAATCAAATGCCCTTTATTTTTTGATCATCACCAGGTGTTACCACCTTTATAAAAGCCAAAATGTTAGCAGTTGTTGGTCTGGAGCATTCAGGTGTGTGTTAACACAATGCCAAGGAGGAAACATATCAGTAATGAATTGTTGCTGTCCATCAAACTGGGAAGGGTTTTAAGGCCATTTCCGAACAATCATTGTACAGTGAAAAAGATTATTCAAAAGTGGAAACCATTCAAGACAGCTGCCAATCTTCTCAGGAGTCGATATCCCAGCAAATTTACCCCAAGGCCAGACCATGCAATGCTCAGAGAAATTGCAAAAAAAAACAAGCGTTACATCTCAGACTTCACAGGCCTCAGTTATCATGTTAAATGTTAAAGTTCATGACAGTACAATTAAAAAAAACAATGAACAAGAGGGGCGTGGCTGGCTAAGAACTGTACCAGTTGTCTTTCTGTTGAGCTCCGTTAAGGCCCCAAAAACCAGAGCCAAAAGCTGTGAAAAGATGGGGTGCAAAAATAGAAAGAAATCCAGAAATACCCCGTATCCAAGATATCAGGATTTCCTTTAAGAGGCCTGCACCGCAGCCATCGCCTAAGATGGTGCCCAAGGCTCACAAGGACATTGAGACCTCCGATGAATCCCAGGAGGGAGAAGAGTAGAAGAGTCTATTTCCTCACCTACACCTGGAGATGCTTCCCAGACCTCTGAGTCGGATTAAGAATCAACCCCATCCACTGAAGGGCTACTAACAGACCTAAGGAAGGTCTGGAAGGCAGATCTGTTGGGGGCACAAACCGAAGTGGGTGTCATACACCAAAAGGTGAAGGAAGTGGAGGCAAGAGAAATCACAAGAGATAGACAAATACAAGAAGCCAGAAGTCAAATTAAGGGACTCACCTCACAGCTTCAACAGCTACACCGAGCAGTGACCTCATTAGAGACACGGCATAGATACCAGAATGTACGCATCCGTTGCATCCCAGAGTCTAAGGAGGGAGAGCAGCTGCTGAGGTTCACGAAAAACCTGATTGCCTCTATGGAACTCAAAGGCTGCGCAGACCCCCTCCCAAATAACTTCAGTATTCAGAGTTAAAAAATCTGCCGCAGCACCCAGCGGTGTCCCCAGACAGGGCCGGCCTTAGGGGTGTGTGAGCTGTGCGGCCGCACAGCGCGCCATGTAGCAGGGTGCGCCGTGCGGCCGCACAGCCGGCCGGGATTTAAATAAATAAATAAATTATTATTTTTTTTTCAAATTTGCAGCGGGGCGGAGCTTACAGTGTGGCGGGGGCGGAGCTAAAAGCGCCGGAAAACTGGTGCAGGGGAAGCAGGAAGGAGTCCCTGCTTCCCCACCAGCAGTCACCAGGAGCTGCACTGCCTCCACAATGAACTCCACAGGTAACTGTGGGATTGTCAGGTGAGTGTGACTCTCTGCCTGTGTGTATTACTGTCTGTGTGTGTATGACTGTCTGCCTCTGTGTGTCTGTGTGTATGACTGTCTGCCTGTGTGTGTGTGTGTGTGTGTGTGTGTGCGTGCGTATGACTGTCTGCCTGTGTGTGTCTGTGTGTGTGTGTATGACTGTCTGCCTGTGTGTGTCTGTGTGTGTATGACTGTCTGCCTCTGTGTGTGTCTGTGTGTACGACTGTGTGTGTCTGTGTGTATTACTGTCTGCCTCTGTGTGTGTCTGTGTGTATTACTGTCTGTGTCTGTGTGTATGACTGACTGTCTGCCTGTGTGTGTCTGTGTGTGTGTATGACTGCCACTGTGTGTCTGTGTGTATTACTGTCTGCCTCTGTGTGTGTGTCTGTGTGTATTACTGTCTGCCTCTGTGTGTGTGATTGTGTGTATGACTGCTTCTGTGTGTATGACTGCTTCTGTGTGTATGACTGCCTCTGTGTGTATGGCTGTCTGCCACTGTGTGTATGGTTGTCTGTTTGTGTGTGTCTGTGTGTATGACTGTCTGCCTGTGTGTGTCTGTGTGTATGACTGTCTGCGTGTTTGTCTGTGTGTATGACTGCCTGCGTGTGTGTGTGTGTATGACTGTCTGCCTCTGTGTGTGTGTATTACTGGCTGTGTCTGTGTGTATGACTGGCTGTCTGCCTGTGTGTGTGTGTGAGACTGTCTGCCTTTGTGTGTCTGTGTGTGTGTGTATGACTGTCTTCCTGTGTGTGTGTATGGCCGTCTGACTCTGTGTGTGTGTGTGTCACATACAACCAATACACGCATATCACACACTGTTAATACACCCATTACAAATATCACACATAGCATACATATCACACACCGTCATCACACCTACTATCACATACACAGACAACACAAACATTACAGCATACATGGATGACGGGGGGGGGGGGGGCACTGTGAAGATTTTTTGCACAGGGCGTCTAAATGCCTAAGGCCGGCCCTGTCCCCAGAGACACCATTGCACTCACGAGAGACATTACAATACGAACCGCGATCATTCCTCGATCAAGGGTAATGGGGACCATGCAATTGGAAGGCAACACACTGATGATATACAGTGATCTCCCATTTGCAGTACTGTCAGAAAGAAGGAAGCTGGCACCAATATCAAGGAATCTGAGAGACAGCTCAGAGAAACATTGCTGGGAAATTGATGGTTCCCTCTCGGCAACGTCTGAAGTTGGACCCATAGCTCTGAAGATCCTGAACCCTTTCTACAAAGCTTGGGCTTATTAGCCGAACCGCAAGCAAATACACTTTCCTCAACCAGGAAGAACATTAACTCTGAAGAGACTGAAGAGCCGATACCGTCGTCTTTCATACATAAGCAGCAACACAGCGGTGATCTAGACTTGGGAATGCCGAGTCCCGGACTCCTTCCCCGCTGGCACTTCGGAGTCTAGGGTTCCTCTACCAGACAGGGAATAGAGGGTACATAACCCACATACGACAATATACATGATTCCTCTTCAGTGATTTTACCCTGTAGAGATGGAGTATCACTGCTGCAGTTTATTTACTTTTCCTTTCTTTATAGTCTCTTATTATTTCATACACTGTCTGAAACGCATACCCATGCCCAGTATTAGTTGATACTTTCAATTTCTCCTCATCGTAAAATGGTTTTGTTGTATACTTTGTGTACAAATACAAATAAAAAAAAAAAAAAAAAAAGAATGAACAAGCATGGTTTGTTTGAAAGAGTTGCCAGGAGAAACTCTTTTCTCTCTAAAAAGAGCATGGCAGCATGGCCTAAGTTTGCAAAGTTGCATCTGTACAAACCACAAGACTTCTTGAACAATGTCTTGAATAATGTCCTTTGGACAGATGAGACCAAAGTAGAGATGTTTGGCCATTATTCACAGTGCCATATTTGGCTAAAACTAAAGAGAACATATCAGCACAAACACCTCATACTAACTGTCAAGTACGGTGATGGAGGTGTGATGATTTGGGCTTGTTTTGCAGCCACAGGACCTGGAAACCTTGCAGCCATTGAGTCGACCATGAACTCCTCTGTATACCAAAGTATTCTAGAGTCACATGTGAGGCCATCTGTGCGACAACTAAAGGGTACCGGAAATTGGGTCATGCAATAGGACAATATTCACAAGCACACCAGTGAATTTACAACAGTTGGCTGAAAAATAAATTAATCAAGGTATTGCAATGGCCCAGTCAAAGTCAAACTCCAACCCCAGATCTCAACCTGGTTGAAATGCTGGGAAGTGACCTTAAGAGAGCTATGCATAAATAAATGCCAGCAAATGTTAATGAACTGAAGCAATGTTGTAAAAAAGAGTGAGACAAGATCCCTTCACAACAATGTGAGAGATTGACAAAGTCAGAAAATGGTTACTTCAAGTTATTTCTGCTAAAGGTGGTTCTAAAAGCTATTGAATCATAAGGTGTACTTTGTTTTTCACACACGGCCTCTCCATAATATGTCATGTGTTGTTGTTCATCTAAGGTTGTATTTATCTAAGTTTCAGACCTGCTGATTGTTCCTATGTCCTAATAGTTCAAATACTATAGGACAGAGTACATCTGAGCACCGAGGACATCGAGAGGCAGTCTTTTATAAGCAGTTTTCCCACAAAATCTGAAACTGCAGAGTCTTGTCCATGAAGCACCCTAGTTTAGCATCTATAAAGCATGTTGTGTTCCGTGCATGTGCCTATAGAACAGGGCAAGCAATATGGCCACTTGTGAAGCCATTCATGAGGAGCTCCACCAAACCTCAGTCAGGGACCATGTGAAATGCTATAATATCGGTGTGATGTATGAGGAAGAAAGGCAGAAGAGAAAACGCAGTCCTGACAAAATATTGCTACTCACCACTCCTCCTCTTGGTTCCTGGGCAGCACACCATCTTGACCTCTTTCCCACCCACCTTTCTCTATTTTTTCTCGATTCATATTTGCCCTTCATTCCCTGCTTTTTCTTGTTTCCTCTTTACTTTTTTCCCCTTATTCCTTTTTATATCTTTCTTTTAATGTTCCTTTGTGCTGTTTTTCAGTTATTTTCACAGTTTCAAAGTTTCCCCTGGCCGGCACCTTAAGAAATGATAGTTTAGAGTTCAAGGATTAGAAGATAAAGTTTCCTACTCACTTTGCATTGGCAGGAGTCAAACTCTGGTGGTAAGATACCTGCCTGTGGTGCCGGCACCCTTCAGCCAGCAGTTGGATATTTGTTCATGTTTTTAAACTCTATAGTCTACATATAAAAGCAAGAAAGACAGGTCCCCCAGCCTTCCTTCTTGCTTTTATATGTACTTTCAAATATAAAAAATCATTTTCGATGCTTTTTTATATTAAAAACTTACCTCCGTTCCAGCGCTGAGCTCCCAGCCATGCCGGGCCCCCTTTTTCATCAAAATTACAAAATTGCGGGGCCTAATAGGACGCTTCTCTGAGAGAAGCGTCATTGCTCCCTTGTGCGCATGCGCGACTTCGCCACACATGCGCACAGACTTCAGAGGGGGTCATTCATGCCGACCTCTAAAGTCCTGAACGCAATACCGCGCATGCTTGCAGTGTGCGCGGCCGTGAGCTGAGCTGAAAATACAGTGTTTACATTAGATTGCCTGCAGGGAGCTATAGATTTCACCTGAACAAATACATTAAGCTGTAGTTGTTCAGGTGACTATAGTGTCCCTTTAAACTCAACCTGTCCAACACAGAAAAATGAGCTGCCAGTAGGTGGTGCTGTGTATAGAGAGAGACAGGGATAGGAAGCTGCATCTATCCCTGCTTCTCTCTGCTGAGTGTAACCGCAGGGGAGCAACACATGCAGGCAACAGAGACAGCCTGCAGATCAGGTAAGTGAGGTATGGGGTGGGGTGGGGGTTAAAATAGCCTATAGATTAGGGGAGTGAGGGATGGGGGGCAACCTATATATTAGGGGAGTATAGCATGGGGGGGCAGCCTATATATTAGGGGAGTATGGCATGGGGGCAGCCTATATTTTAGGGGAGTATGGCATGGGGGGGCAGCCTATATATTAGGGGAGTATGGCATGGGGGGCAGCCTATATATTAGGGGAGTATGGAATGGTGGGGCAGCCTATATATTAGGGGAGTATGGCATGGTGGGGCAGCCTATATATTAGGGGAGTATGGCATGGGGGGCAGCCTATGTATTAGGGGAGTATGGCATGGTGGGGGCAGCCTATATATTAGGGGAGTATGGCATGGTGGGGGCAGCCTATATATTAGGGGAGTATGGCATGGGGGGCAGCCTATATATTAGGGGAGTATGGCATGGTGGGGGCTGCCTATATATAAGGGGAGTAAGGCATGGGGGGGCAGCTTGTAGATTAGGGGAGTGAGGCATGGGGGCAGCAGACAATAGATTAGGGGAGTGAGGCATGGGGGGGAAACAGCCTATAGATTAGGGGAGTGAGGCATGGGGGGGCAGCCTGTAGATTAGGGGAGTGAGGCATGGGGGGGCAGCCTAAAGATTAGGGGAGTGAGTCATGGGGGGGCAGCCTATAGATTAGGGGAGTGAGGCTGAGGGAGGCAGTAGCCTATAGATTAAGGGAGTGAGGCTGAGGGGGGCAGCAGCCTATAGATTAGGGGAGTAAGGCTGAGGGGGCAGCAGCCTATAGATTAGGGGAGTGAGGCATGGGGGGACAGCCTATAGATTAGGGAAGTGAGGCATGGGGGGAAGCCTATAGATTAGGGGAGTGAGGCATGGGGGGCAGCCTATTGATTAGGGGAGTGAGGCTGAGGGGGGCAGCCTGTAGATTAGGGGAGTGAGGCATGGGGGGGGGCAGCCTAAAGATTAGGGGAGTGAGTCATGGGGGGACAGCCTATAGATTAGGGGAGTGAGGCTGAGGGAGGCAGCAGCCTATAGATTAAGGGAGTGAGGCTGAGGGGGGCAGCAGCCTATAGATTAGGGGAGTAAGGCTGAGGGGGCCAGCAGCCTATAGATTAGGGGAGTGAGGCATGGGGGGACAGCCTATAGATTAGGGAAGTGAGGCATGGGGGGAAGCCTATAGATTAGGGGAGTGAGGCATGGGGGGCAGCCTATTGATTAGGGGAGTGAGGCTGAGGGGGGCAGCAGCCTATAGATTAGGGGAGGGAGGCTGAGGGGGGCAGCAGCCTATATATTAGGGGAGTAAGGATGAGGGGGCAGCAGCCTAAATATTAGGGGAGTGAGGCATGGGGGGACAGCCTATAGATTAGGGAAGTGAGGCATGGGGGGAAGCCTATAGATTAGGGGAGTGAGGCTGAGGGGGGCAGCAGCCTATATATTAGGGGAGTAAGGCTGAGGGGGGCAGCAGCCTAAATATTAGGGGAGTGAGGCGAGGGGGGCAGCCTATAGATTAGGGAAGTGAGGCATGGGGGGGCAGCCTATAGATTAGGGGAGTGAGGCATGGGGAAGCCTATATGTTAGGGGGGTGAGGCATGGGGGGCAGCCTATAGATTAGGGGAGTGAGGCGTGGGGGGGCAGCCTATAGATTAGGGGGGTGAGGCATGGGAGGGGCAGCCTATAGATTAGGCCAGTGAGGCATGGGAGGGGCAGCCTATAGATTAGGCAAGTGAGGTGTGGGGGGGGGGCTAAATGAGTCAGCAAGGAGCAGGAAGGGTCTGCAAGGAGCAGGGGCAGCAAGGAGCAGGAAGGGTCTGCAAGGAGCAGGGGCAGCAAGGAGCAGGAAGGGTCTGCAAGGATCTGGGGCAGCAAGGAGCAGGAAGGGTCTGCAAGGAGCAGGGGCAGCAAGGGGCAGGAAGGGTCTGCAAGGAGCAGAAAGGGACAGAAGGAGCACAAAGGTAAAGTTGAAGAAGGAGCAGAAAGGGTCTGCAAGGAGCAGAAAGGAATCAGAATGAGAAAGGAGCAGAAGGGCGCAAAATAAGCAGAAAGGAGCAGAAAGGTAAAGGAGCAGAAGGAGCCAAATATAGAAGACAGTGTCAGAAGAAAAAGAAGACTGTCAAATGAAGGAGAAGAAAAGGAGATTGGAGCAGGAAGGACAAATGAAGTGAACCCTCCACTTTATTCTGGACACCACATCATAAGGCTTTGGTACCTGGGCCTGGCAGGGAAACTCTGGACCTTCTCATCTCCCAAGGTAAAAAAAAAAAAAAAAATCAGTGTTAATGTGTTCACTTTTATTTACTGAGTGTCAGGAAGCACAGAATGCCGCTGGGTAGGGGTGTTGCTGATTGGCTAGAGCAGTCAGCTGGAACTCTAAGCCAATCAGTAGCTCCCCATTCATAAAAAAGTAAAAAAAAATTATGAAGCGGGAACTAGCGAATGGCTTGGAGCGTCAACTGTCAACTCTAGCCAATCAGCGGCACCCATGCCTGACGTCAATCTGCTCTTCCTGACACTCCGTTTCAGATGCCGAATACCACTGAGGGACATGGAGCTGGAGGAAGCCTTTGGGGTTAAACCATTTGAGAGCGGTTTAACCCCTTAAAGGAAAGAGCGCCCAGGGGCTTCCTGGCATCATAGCATTTTCATTTAGATGAAGTTGTTATGGTGACCAGAATGTTCCTTTAATTTGCTTAAAGGAACACTATAGTGTCAGGTATACAAACATGTATTCCTGACACCATAGTTGTGAAAACGCTATTCACCCTGGCTTTATGTAATAATGACTATGCTCCTCCCGTTCATGACACTGTCAAAAAGGGGCCAAGCATAGATGTCATTACAATTATGCCCCCCCCTGGAAAAATTCCTGCGGACGCCCATGGCAGCCCCCTCTATTTAACGCCTGATGCAGCTAAGGTGCTGATCCAGTAGTTGTTCTCTCTCACCTTGACTACTGCAACCCCCTTCTCAGTGGTCTTATGTGTTTCCAGCTTGCACCATTGCAATCTACAATGAATGTGGCAGCGCAGCTCATCTTCCTGTCCATCCGCAACTCCCACGCTTCCCCCAACTGTCAGTAAGATATAGGGCTCAATTTAATATTCTGGTGCTTGCTTACAAGTCTCTACAAAATGCTGCTCCAGCCTACCTATCCTCCCTAATTCACAAGTATGTCCGGTCTAGGCCCCTGCGTTCTGCCGAAGACCTACGTGTATCCCCTGTCAGTACTCCCACCTCTGATGCTCGCCTTCAAGATTTCTCCAAGGCTGCCCCTTTTCTGTGGAACTCCCTTCTCTTCTCCATTAGACTTTCACACACTCTCCATTAAAAAAAAAATTGAAAACTCACTTCTTTCGGAAAGCGTATCAATTAAACGGTTAACAGAAATAACCTACAAAGCCCTCAGTTAATACTTTTCTAGCAAATTCCTTTGATACCCCTACTTTTACACATTGTGTCACTGTACCTCACTCCCTGTAGCATGTAAGCTCACTGAGCAGGGCCTTCAACCCCTCTGTTCCTGTGCTTCCAACTTTTCTTTAACTTTTCTAGTTACAGTTACTGTGTCTGTTAGTCCTCCCATTGTACAGCGCTATGGAATTCGCTAGCGCCATATAAACAATAAAATAATAATAATATGCTATACATTAGTTAATTATTTGTTTTATATGTTAATCATTCTTAATAAATATATTTTTTCTTATCAGATACATGGAAAGGTTGTAGTTATTAACTTGACTTTTTTTCTTTACACCTAGACAATGTATGTTTTTTTTTTTAATTTGGTGAGATAGTGGCAGATTGTAAAATTTAGCATGTATTATGGAAATGAGTCAGTATGAAACACTTAAAATCTGCTATTAACCTTTACGGTGACTGTTAAAGGAACACTATTGTCGCCAGAATCTCTACAGCCTAATGAGTGGTTCTGGCGATATAGCCTGTCCCTGCAAGGTTAGCAGTGTAAACATTATCTTTTCTGAGCCACCTTTAGTTAAAACTGACACCGATGAAACATATGTAATTTTTATTGTGAGGTCGGCTTATGAGGCTTAAATAAAGACATTTCTAATGTGCATAATCCTGGATGTGATGCCCGTCTCTTTCTACTCATAGCACCTCTAGTGGCTGTCACTCACACAGCCACAAGAAGAACTTCCTGGCTTCAGTCCTGCAATATTTTCTCTGAATTCCCCGATAGTCTCCCGATGCTTTAAATGGTGAAGCACTGGATTGGCTGGGATCATTCAGATTCATGATCTAAGCCAGAGAGGTGGGGCAGACACACAAAGACTAGCTTGTCAAGTAAAACGTTCTAAAAAAATGTATTGCACACAAGTGGGGTAGTCATATAAATAGTTAGCTGAACACCTTAGGTACCTGTTTGTATTCCTAACCTTATAGTGTTCATTCAACACTCTCATCAGTTGGAAATTAACAGTAACAGTAGGTGATATTTTCTGTTTTAGAAACCGTTGCTAATGTTAGCCACAAGCATTTTAGCAAATTAACAGAATTTCAACGTCTAGCCCAAAATAGTGAAGTTTGGACAAATGTTGAGAGCTCAGCAATTTTAGCCTACATTTTGCAAGTTGTTTGCCCACAACTTTATTACACAAAAATATTCCTACATATTTTATAGCCTAAAAATATAAAATACTTCACAAAACAAAAATTCTGTAAAAAGTCTAATCAATGTTGTACTTTAAAGGATACTACCAGAGGCAGTCATATATTGTGAATGCGTAGCAAAGCATGAAATAAATGATAAATGAATATGTACTGAGAGAAAACATTTGCGCAACAGAAGACCACATTTAGACCTGTCAGCCAAAAACTCCATTATAATAACTTAATTCCATTAGCAATTTTCCTTTTGCGTGACACTCTTTCTCAGAAAAGTTAGTTTATAATGGGGCATCCTTCAATGCCACTCCGGGAGATCAGAAATCCCTTCCAGCAGATTCTCAGGAGTCTCCATTAATGATCTGGACAGTTACTAGATAAAGCTAAAACCTCTGTGGTGATCGCCACACTAATTGGACTGTAATGTATAGCCTCGGTCAAGCAAATCTCTCCCAGCACTCTTCTCTATTGTAGGCAATCATGCCTCTTTTATAAGATACATAGGCTGCTTAGACCCAGGAGTAACCTTAAAATGCACTGGTCTTTTAGCAGAAAACACAATTAATTTTGATACTGAAGGGCAATTAGGACCAGTGTGATAATAAAAGTCTTTACAACAGACAATGGCAAAGATGTAAGAGGACTTTCCAACTCTTGCTGGTATGTAGTGATGGGCAATATTGCTAAAGGCACACATGTTACTTGTTGGTGGTAATTAATCAGAATGCACATGTATCATGTTAATTTTTGCCAACTTTAATGCACATTGCAAATAATTAGTATAGTACACTAGGCTAAATGTATGAAAAAAAGTTATTCTAAAGACACAATAAAAGGGTTACTAATATGAGAAATGTAAGAGATTTCATGTTGAAGGCCAAAGTAACCAAACTAGAAAACATTTTTAACATTTATCAGCTATGCTTCCAGTTTGGCTTCTTTAAATTCATGTTGTATTCCAGGCAACTCTTATTTTAGCATACATTTTAATTTAAAAGAATTAAAAAAATCTGGCAGATTTTCCAAATGGCGGAATGGCTCACTGACCTAAATTAATTTGGGCTCCATTTGGTTATTCATCCATTGCAGCGAGCAGCCACTGGCTGCTTACTCTTTAGAACACATTGGCAGTGGGTGGGGGCTTTAAATAATTTTCCAAAAGGGGATGAACATGCCATTGTACACCCCAGGTAGGTGGTGGGCTCTAATACATTTACAAGGATTGGACCTGCTGCCCCACTGTAGCCCCAACATTTGGGCAGTGGGTGGGGGCTCTAAATATTTATACAAGAGGGAATGGACATCCCATTGTTCACTCCCCTATTTGTGACATGTCTAGCCCCCACCTATGGGTGTCAATGGGGGGGCTGGGTTGCGGGACAATAGGTCTCCCTTATATAATTATTAGACCCCCAATCACTGTTAATAGGTAGGGCGTGATGTGGGGACATTAGGATCCCCAAATAAGTAAGTAGTCCCCGCCCATGTTGAGTGGCATAAGAGGACATTAGTATCTGTCCACCCCCCATTGTTTTATTATTTTATAGTCCCTTACCCAATGCCAATGGTTGGGGATACAGGGGGAAAAGATCCTCATTGTTTTACAGACCCCATACCCATGTATGTCAGCTGTGACGTCTTGCTATTCAAAACATTTTGGCCGGATGACATTTTTTGAATAGCGAGACATCATGGCTGACATCACAAATCTTGCTTTTACCTTCTCACCCTCCAATGATATCACAGTATGTGTATATATAACCATTATTTTGCACTTAGCACTTTGCCTTGATAAAAGTCAGTTGGGACTGAAACGTCGATGTTCAAACTGTGCTGAATAAAAAGCACCAACTTTATACTTTCAACAGACCTCAGAGTGCACTCGTCTTAATATATATATATATATATATATATATATATATATATATATATATATATATAATCCACGATCCTGCACTCACATTTGTAGTATAAGTTCCACGGTGCTCTTTCAGCCAAATCAACATAGGATGAAAGTCCTATGATAGACTGAAACATTGACTTGCTTTAACCCGTGTGTTATTAATAAAGACAAATAATTTTCTTCAAAAGCCCAGCGTGTGCCTTTCTTCATGGAGAATTATATATATATATATATATATATATATATATATATATATTTTTTTTTTTTTTTTTTTTATTGGTATATACACACATATATACACACACGCACACACACTACATGGCACAATGACTTATGGGGCTAGCATACATTTTTTTTCAGGGCTGCATTGCATTCTCAGTCCAGCCCTGCAAAAAGGGGCCAAGCATGAGTGTCATTACAATTATGCTCCCCTTGGAAAATTTCCTGCGGACACCAATGTGCCCTCCTACCGCATTGACTCTCACCAGCTTTTTTGTTTCGTTTTACATTAATGTTTAATGTAGTGGCTGGGTAGTAAGAGCTGTTTAGCCACCACGTGGTTATTGTTAACCTTTGTGCCACTTATAGTTATATTAACTATTTTCCCACTGGCTGAAAGCGGTGCCAACATGTCATAAAGAGTGATGGTCAGCTGAGATTCTGGGATTTTAGCCTGATCAAATAACCGAAAACTCATTATTCTGTCTGTGCATATGTCTAGTAAACATCCCAGTTAAAATACATATTTTGTGCTTCCAATAATGATTGTGCTCAATGGTAAGATCATAACACAATGCAGCTTATTTACTAAGCAGTGAATTGTGTTGCACTAAAAAAAAATTAGATGGGGGCTTATCCTGCATCTTCATGTGAGCAGTCACACGTTTCGAGTGCTCCTGACACTCCGAGACCAAAAGAGCAGTTTTTATTGCAAATAACGTCCACATGGGTAATAAAAAGAAATCCCTGGCACCCTAAGACCACATAGACCCAGGTTCGAGTAAAAGATCTGGAGAATTGGACCACTATTTTCGGGACAAGGTGAGAGCTCTCACGTCCGACATAGATGGCAGCATGGCGGCGCCGTCCAACACGTGCGACTCCGCTCCGCGAAGCCCAGCGCTCTCGGCGCAATCCACAACCTTCAAATAAATGGAAATCCATTAAATCTTACAAAATCTTCCCTCCAGGTCAGATGCTGGCCTCCATGCTGGGCACACTGGAGGCCTCTATGCAAGACCAGATTTCCACCCTAGCAATAGATGTCGTCGACATGTGGGGCAAAGAGTGGGGGAGCTGGAAGAGGAAAATCTTACCACAATCACGGCCATTAAGGCTATTGAGTCCATACAGACAAACCTCGAACTTTTAGAACTTTTATACAGATGGCCAGGAATCAGGAGGACCTCGAAAACAGAGGTCGGTGCAATAATCTGCGCATTAGAGGCCTTCCCGAACCGCAGGAAACACCAGAGGATTTACCGGCCACCCTACAACGATTATTTAATGAGATACTAAAGCGGCCCCTAGATTCCCCAGTACTGCCTGACAGGGCACACAGAGCCCTAAGACCAAAGGGGCTATCACAAGAATCGATGAGAGACATATTCTGCTATCCACTATTATAGGATGAAGGAGGAGATACTACGTCTCTCTATAGACTCTCTTCCACTGCAATCAAACAACATCTGTGTGCAGATTTTTTCATACCTTGCGTGGACAACGCTGCAAGGCCAGAGGGCCCTCCGCCCGATCACCTTATCCCTGCAAGACCACAACATCAAGTACCGATGGGGATAATCCTTCTCATTGTCTGTGCTCCAAGATGGCATGACACACTCCATCAGGACAGCGGCGGACACCCCAGAATTCAAGTGGAGCCTCAACCTGCCCCTGGTAGACATTCCGGACTAGTATTCAGAAGTCTCCATACCCTCAGCCCAAGAACTGCCTCAGCGGACCAAGTGGAAATCTACAGCGGGGAGAAAAGGCCCACTCTCAAACCTACATCGCAGCAATCTAGCACAAGAGGTAGACAGGGCACTTCCCTATCCTGAACAATTCACTCAAATTGTATGCAACCTGCCTCCTAGGTGGCTTTTGTTGCCCATTTTACTGGCATGGGTGGGAGGGCAGTAGCTTAGATATCTGTCCCATTTACCGGACTGAAACTCCCTCCATACTGGTGCTACAGAGGGTGACATACTCACTGCCTTAATCTGTTCAGGCCCTGCTCATGTGTATATACCTTATTTGTGCTTCTCGGTGTCCCCCCCCCCCCCCCGATTTATTTCTTTTTGTAGGGGTATTGGAATTTCTCTCCCCCACGTGGGCACCTCGGACGGGTGATCCAATTCACGGGCCAGATTAGACGGCCATTTATTCCAATGCTCCACTGTTAGGTAAGATAATTAGGCAAAGGTAATTAATCTCATTATCTATTGCTATATGTTGACTCGTCACATGTTAAAACATTATATGGTTTGAATTAAGATCCTTAGGATCGGTGATTCATGGCCCTGTATACTCCATTTGCCTACGAAATGCTTTACTCACCTTCCCCCCCCGCCTTCCCACCCCTTCCCAACTTCCGTTCTCTCCCTCCCCCTCCCACTCATATGAGTGTGACAACAAGATATATTTCCTCGATAGGAACTGTATGTGAATGTCAATATTTTTTAATCAGTGTGAAGGGCACACGGATGGGTAGACCGCAAAGACTGGTATCCTGTACCATAAGGACTATTTACTCAAAGGAGTGCCGGATTTCGCCAAGTGCTTGACAAGGCCTATAGCATGGAGGCATATACTTGGTGGGTTTTGACCCACCAACAACGGTTACAGTTAGCTAATTATCACTTTTGATTTTGGAGATCGGATGTCGGGAGCGACAATACTCCTTTAAAGCTTTCAACACCTTATTCGTTAACCGGAGTTTATCACTTCCTGTTATACTAATGTTTAGTTCTCAAACGAAGGACCCTTGCCTTTTGTTTTCTAGACCTACAATATATGTACATTTCTATATAATCACACAAAAATGTAATTCAGCGCGGAAGCAAAATTATAATAGTCCACAAGCAGCTTGAACACCAATATGGAGTCTCTCTTTTCTGATCAGAAAACTGGATAAAAACAGGGGGGTAGGTGCAGCTCTTCAGTAATCCTTGACAAAGTATATGTGGAAAGAACCAGAGAAGAAATAATAGTATAGTATTTTAAAACTGTAGTGGTGATAGGTAAGATAAAAGATGTGCACTCACACTTTCCTGGAGCTTCAATACAGCTCCAGTGTATGCGCCTGAGTGGAATAATACCCGCCTATGGAACAAGTGCAGAGGTAATTCTTCGAATTATAGGTGTGGTAGGGGGTAGCCTCATAAAAAATAAACAAATAAAAATCGTATATGGTGAAGTATGTAGAGCTATGAAGCAAGGGTAGGTAAAAACAAAAAAATGCACACTCACGTGTAATGGAGCCGTAAAACCTGGCTACTCTGATAGCGCTTGAAGTGGTATGATCCCCACTCAAGGATATAGGTGTAAATATAAATTTAGAGAAAGAGAGACCACCAAGGGACGGGGGAGTGCAAGAGGCCACTAGTGGAGGGGTGGGGGGGGGGAGAGAGAGACCAGGAGGGGAATGGGGGGAAAAAGAGAGAAATCACCAGGGAAGGGGGTCAGAGAGAGCGAGACCACAGGGTGCGAGAGAGAGAGACGACCAGAGGGAGACCACCACTGGAGGGGGGAGAGACCACCAGGGGAGGGTAGAGACCACCAGGGGAGGGGAGGAGAGGGGCGAGTCCACCAGGGGAAGGTGGGAAGGGAGAGAGAGAGAGACCACCAGGGGAGGGGGGAGGGAGAGACCATCAGGGGAGAGTGGGAGAGACCACCATGGGAGGGGGGAGAAAGAGGCAACCAGGGAAGGGGGACAGAGAGAGAGAGACTACCAGGAGGGGAGAGAGAGACCACCAGAGAGAGACCACCATTGGAGGGGGGAGGGAGACCACCAGGAGAGGGAGAGGGGAGATACCACCAGGGGAGGGGGGAGGCCACCAGGGGAAGGGGGAAGGGAGAGAGAGAGGCCACCAGGGGAGGGGGGAGAGACCAACAGGTTATCCAATTTGGTTACACTTCCCACCTCTAGTTTAGAAGCCACGATCACCCTTATTCCCAAACCCGGAAAAGATCTGGAGGCCTATGGATGTTTTCGTACCATTTCACTGATCAATGTGGACATAAAGTTATTCACTAAGATGATAGGCAGGGTTTGTCCCAACGAGAGAGGCTAAGGATAATACCATTAAGATAGTGGATTTAGTGTACTGGTCATCCTGTTGGCAATAGATGCTGAAAAAGCATTCAACAGGGTGGATTGGCCATTCCTCATGCTAATTTTGACGGCCTTAGATTTTAGACCCGCTTGGATGCAGTGGATTAGGGCCATGTACTCACAACCCACTGCTTGAGTTAAAGTGAATGGCTTATTATCCTCACCACTGCCCATTACTAATGGTACCCATCAGGGCTGCCCCCTGTTACCCCTTCTGTTTATTTTAGTGTAGGAACCACTATTTCAAGCAGTGCGCAAAAACACAGATATCAGGGGGATACAAGTGGGTTCATGGGAATTCAGAGTATCCGCTTTCGCAGAAGATTTATTTTCACAATCACCAATCCGAGTGCCACCTTCCCGCATTTGGTAGAAGAGATGACCTACTATAGCTCATTGGCTAACTTTAAAATGAACGCATACAAATGCAAAATACTTAACCTCACGTTACAAGACGGGGAAGCTGCACGATTAAAAAGGAACTTCCGCTTCCAGTGGGCCGAACAAATCAATAAAATACTTAGGAGTTAACATCCCCACAAATCCTGGAGCTCTATATACCCTAAACTTCCCCTGATTGCTGACCGCCATACGGGCAGATTTGCAGACATGGGACAAACCACATCTCAGGTGGATGGGACGGGTCAGTGCAATATCAATGTTCTACCTCGCATTCTGTATCTATTGAACACCAGACCAATACATCTATCTAGCCGGTTCTTCGGAACCATTCAAACAATGTTCACAAGGTTCATTTGGGCAGGGACGAGACCACGCTTAGCATATCACATTATCACGTGCCCTAAACAAAAGTGGGAATTGGGACTTCCCAACATCCTTTATAACTACTATGCAGTTCACATGAACAGGGTCCTGAACTGATGCATACAGCCCTCCCCCAAACTCTAGATCCACATTGAGCAGTCCTCCTCACACAGACCTGCTACAGGCCCTCCCATAAGCAGTAACAGGGTCAAGGGAATACCCGATCCCACAACACCCGACAATTGCAGCAACAATCTCCGTTTGGTCCAAAATAGCCCATCTTACCGAGATATCCCACCTTAATACAATGCCCTTTTCCCCTTACAATAGGAGAGAAAGATTGGGAAACGCTGTTCCGGGGAGCGTTCTATGCCCATTCGAGTGTCATGTTGCAAGAAATAAATTAGAAATGAATCTCTGGATGGTATCTCACACCACGGAACATTAACCGCTTTCATCCAGCCGCATCCCCCCTATGTTGGAGATGCGGAGGGGCAACAGGGGACATGTGCCACATATGGTGGAAGTGTAAGGGAATATCACCCTTTTGGGTACAAGTAGTGGCCATAGCACAGGAAACTAAAGGCACTAGCCTCGCTCTAGAGATGGACACCCTGTTACTCTTACACATAGACACATGCTTAATTAAATTCAAAAACTTACTGTTGTATTTCATGCTCACAGCTGCCAAATCAGTTATTGCGGGCTTATGGAAAGTGACCAGGGCGCCTGGTTTAAGGGAATTGATAACTCAAATTGAATACTTCCGTACCATGGAAGACCTCTGATGGTCTTTCCTGGGGAAATATGCTAACTATATTAAGATCTGGCAACCCTGGATCGCCTACATGGGTAATCGGGTAGAGGATACACAAGTGGAAGACCAGGCAAATGTCAGATGAAGGGCATGCAATTCTTCTATTTCTGCCTGAGTGGTCTCAAAACTGTCCTACACTTAATCTGGCATAACCGGTACCTTGGCCCAACTAATGGGGAAAGGTTGTTTGGGACCCGCTTAGGATACGCAGACCTTGGCTTCTTCTCTCATTCCATTATACTTTATGTATCCTTTGTTTATTTGTTTCTTGGTTCTTTTATTTGTATATCTACTGTTAGTGGTTATTTCAACAGTTATCCAGTCATATGGTCTCGGCATGCTAAAAATCTAGGAGACACAATGCATGTCACAAGAACTCCAGAGCTCTGGGGTTTCTACAGAATCTATAGGCAGTTAATACCTATATCTAGCTATGAGTTGAGCAGACAGATGATAAGATAATATGATGCACATCATGCAAACCAGTTAGTTCAAAGGGCTCTCGCCTCAGTGGCGATGCCTTCCTACTGCCTATCATGCAAGAACCTTCCCCGACCATCTGTATAATTGATATATCGATTGTAGGTTTCTTACTTGATTATGTTTTATTGTATATCCTTAAACCAACATGTACACAGTGGACTGTATGCCACCTTATGATTGTACTTTTGTAATGACTACATATGTCTGATTTTTTATTTAAATAAAAAGAAATTAAATTAAAAAAAATAGAAATAAAATACCCATTACGCAATAAACATAAAATAAAGAATTAGCTAAATATTGCAAAACTCAATTAGGGTTATTTGTGTCTTGCTCCCGATTCATGTTTTTGGATATATAGCAGGTGTTTTAATAATGTGATGAAATATGTCATTAGACGCTTGATTGTAATATTTAATTTCGACAGTCTTAATAGCCAGCCTTCACAATTATAAAGTGATGGTTAATTTGCTGTTTGCTAATTACAGCAGCAAGCTTTGATACTACTCAGCAACAAGCAACCTTATTTAGAAAGTTGCAAGTTCAGGAACTGTATATTTGTTGTTATTATTATTATTATTATTATTAATAGTATTATTAAAAAGCACCAACAAATTTGGCAGCGTTGTATAATAGGTGCACTAACAAACAAGCAGTTGCAAAAAGACAGTTTGGACGTACAGGAACAGAAGGTGCTGAGGGCCCCTGCTCAAATGAGCCTATATTCTAAGGTAAGAGAAGTAACATGACACAAGAGGTAAGAGTAAAATGTATTTCATGAAATAGAAAAGCAGACTGCTTAAATAGTTTATAATAAAGGCTTAGTATGTAGGTGATGCAGTTGAAGAAGAAAAGGTGGGTTACCTAGGGGAGGTAAAGCTGTTAAAAGCTTAATAAATTTGCCTTTTTGAAGAAGTGAGTTTACAGTGATTATGTCAGTACAGTTCCAATTTTTATCTCCTGTCCCAACTTAGTTCCCTGTTGTCCCGCTCTTGGGGACACCAGGGAATTCTTCCAAACCATCATAGCATTAGCACATCATAAGATGCTCTCGCATTATGTTCAGGACATTATGACCCTAGACAGGTTGTGGTGGTAGGGGACTCTATTATTAAGAGAGTAGATAGGGTAATCTGCCACTCTGATCGACTCAACCGGACAGTTTGCTGTCTCCCGGGTGCTGGTGTCCGGCATGTTGCCAACAGAGTGGAGGGATTATTGGAAGGGGCTGGGGATGACCCAGCTGTCATGGTCCATATTGGTACCAATGACCAAGTCAGAGGGAAATGGAAAGTCCTAAAGAGTGAGTTCAGGGATCTAGGAAGTAAGCTAAAGAAAAGGACCTCCAAGGACCTCGCGCGCTACAGCAGAAAGGCAGCGGGAGATTAGAGAGGTCAATGTGTGGCTGAAGTCTTGGTGCAGGAAAGAGGGTTTTGGGTTTTTAGAGCACTGGGCCGATTTTGCGCTTGGGTACAACCTGTATAGTCGTGATGGATTGCACCTAAACGGAAGAGGGTCTGCTGTGCTGGGGGATAGGATGGCTAGAAGGTTGGAGGAGATTTTAAACTAGTAGTGGGGGGGGGGGGGGAGGGTCAAAGCAATCTAGAAAATGGAGATAGGATAGAAATGAGATGGGCTTTAGATCAGAACAAAGGGGTGGAGATGGGGAGGGGGAAGCTCAGAACAGAGGAGGTATGTAATATTGATAATTCACAAAAAGTACAAATGACTCATGGTAATATTAAATGTATGCTTACTAATGCAAGGAGCCTATATAACAAAATGGGGGAACTAGAGGCAATAGCATACACTAAACAATATGATATAATAGGCATAACAGAAACATGGTGGGATGAGACACATGACTGGGCAGTTAACTTAAATGGGTACACGTTATTTAGGAAGGATAGGAAAAACAAGAAGGGTGGTGGGGTATGTTTGTATATCAGTCATGAGTTAAAGTCAAATCTTAGGCAGGTGGAGTGTGACGAGGAAAATGTGGAAGCTTTATGGGTAGATATCTGATTGGGCAAACAAAGGGTAATACGTTATTGGTTGGGATATGTTATAAACCACCAAATGTAAATATTAATGAAGAAGAACTGCTCTTAGAGCAAATTGGTAAAGCTGCAAATCGGGGTAACATGTTAATTATTGGAGATTTTAATTATCCGGACATAAATTGGGATAGAGGGACTAGTACTTCAGCTAGGGGAATCCGGTTTTTGAATGTGTTAAATGACACCTTTATGTCACAACTGGTACAAGCACCAACTAGAAAGGATGCTTGTCTGGATCTCGTTATAACAAACAATGTTAATCTTTTAACCAACATTCAAGTAGGGGAGCATTTGGGAAATAGTGATCACAATATGGTAACTTATGAAATAAACTAAAAAAAGCAAAAGCACGTGGGGTCTATTAAAACGTATAATTTAAAAAAAAAGCCAATTTTAATAAGATTAGGGCAGCTCTACAACATATAGACTGGCATAAACTCCTTAGTGATAAAAACACTGAGGATAAATGGAAACTATTCAAACAAATATTAGAAAGGTACATGTCACAGTATGTATCATTGGGTAATAAATATAAAAGAAACAAATTAAAACCAATGTGGCTTAGTAGAGAAGTAAAACAAGAGATTCAAAATAAGAAAAGGGCTTTTAAACCATTTAAATCGGACAAATCAGAGGCATCCTATATAAGATATAAGGAAGCCAATAATACTTGCAAAAAGGCAATTAAAGCGGCTAAACTAGAAAATGAGAAATTGTAGGCCAAAGAATGCAAAACCAACCTCAAAAACTTTTTCAAGTACATTAATCCTAAAAAAACAAACAATGAAAGTGTAGGTACACTGAAAACAGAGATGGGTCTGTTAGTCAATGAAGACCAGCAAAAGGCAGAAATTTTAAATAACTATTTTTCTTCAGTATATATTAATGAGGATCCTATGGCAAGAGATATGCAAATGATTGCTGCAACAAACTTGCAGATAACTTGTGATTGGATAACTCGAGACAAGGTGCTACAGCTATCAAAGACAATGAATGTAAATAAAGCTCCGGGGCCTGACGGTATCCACCCACGAGTACTTAAGGAGCTAAGTGGGGAAATAAGTGAACCTCTGTATTTCATTTTTCAAGATTCTTTTGTTTCAGGTATTGTACCGGAGGATTGGAGGAAGGCAGCTGTTGTTCCTTTGTTTAAAAAGGGTTCAAAATCCTTGCCTGGAAATTATAGACCTGTGAGCTTCTGTGACTGGGAAATTATTTGAACGGCTATTAAGGGATAATATTCAAGAATTCATTGGGAAGAACTGTGTTATTAGCAATGATCAGCATGGTTTTATGAAACATAGGTCATGTCAAAGTAATCTAATTGCATTCTAGGAAGAAGTAAGTAGAAATATAGATCAGGGTGTTGTAGTGATGTCCCGAACTGTTCACTGGCGAATAGTTCCTGGCGAACACATGCGCTGTTCGGTCACCCCCTATTCATCATCCTTGAGTAAACTTCGACCATGGCCTGTACCTCACAGTCAGCAGACCCATTCCAGCCATTCAGCAGCAGACCCTCCCAGACCCTCCCACCTCCTGGACAGCATCCATTTTACATTCATTGTGAAGCTGCATTCTTAGTGAGAGTAGGGACAGTGTAGCTGCTGCTGATTTGATAGGGAAATTGATAGCTAGGCTAGTGTATTCAGTGTCCACTATAGTCCTGAAGGACTCATCTGATCTCTGCTGTAAGGACAGCACCCCAGAAAGCCCTTTTTAGGGCTAGAACATCACTCTGCTTTTTTTTTTTCTGTGTAATGTAATTGCAGTTGCCTGCCTGCCATCCAGCCTGTGTGTCAGGCTCACAGCATATACTGTGCCCACTTGCCCAGTGCCACCACTCACTGGTGTCACAATAGCTTGCATTTAACAATGAAAAATCCTTTTTGGACTGTAATATAATAGCAGTCAGTTTCCTTCACGAGTGTGCGTTTCAGGGCCTGCCCAGTGCCACCACTCACTCATATCTGGTGTCCCAATAGCTTGCATTTTAAAAAAAAAACTAAACTTTTTGGACTGTAATATAAAAGCAGTCAGTTTCCTTCACTAGTGTGCGTTTCAGGGCCTGCCCAGTGCCAACACTCACTCATATCTGGTGTCCCAATAGCTTGCATTTAATAAAAAATACACTTTTTGGACTGTAATATAATAGCAGTCAGTTTCCTTCACGAGTGTGCATTTCAGGGCCTGCCAGGGCACATTGTCACACAGTGCCACTCATATCTGTTGTCACAGTAGCTTGCACGCATAGTACCACTAATCGAAAAAAAAATAACAGGCAGGGGCAGGCCACCCCGCAGGGGCCGTCGTGGTCGTGGTTCTGTGATTCCCTTTGGCCCTAGAATAAGGCCCAGTGTTCAGAGGCCACGTACCCTGAGGACATAGTTGACTAGCTAACACAGGACACCCAATATTCTACAGCTTCCGCTCGGAACCTCGACGCACCATCCTCCTCCAGCTTAGCTTCAGGCATCTCTCAAGTTACCACTCGCCCACCTGCCGCCACCACCGACACTAGCACCACAGCCGCTTCACTTGGTATGTCAGAGGAGTTATTTACACATCAGTTGGAAGAAATGAGTGATGCGCAACCATTATTGCCAGAGGATGTAGATAACATGGATATGTCTCAGTCAGGCAGCATTACACACGTACGGTGTGATGATGATGATGTTGTACCCACTGCTGCTTCCTTTGCTGAGTTGTCAGATACAAGTGAAGCGGTTGATGACGATGCGTCCGTGGATGTCACGTGGGTGCCCGCTAGAAGAGAAGAAGAACAGGGGGAAAGTTCAGATTGGGAGACAGAGAGGAGGAGGAGGAGACGAGTTGGAAGCAGGGGGAGGTCGTCGCAAGGAGCTAGTGGCACAGTCAGACAGCATGCATCGGCACCCGGGGTCAGCCAGACAGCACGCCAATCAACGAATGCTGTTGCCACCACCAGAATGCCGTCATTGCAGAGCTCAGCAGTGTGGCATTTTTTTGTGTGTCTGCCTCTGACAACAGCAATGCCATGTGCAACCTGTGCCAAAAGAAACCAACACCAACCTAGGTACAACTGCTTTGCGAAGGCACATGATCGCACATCATAAACGCCTATGGGATCAACACATGAGTACAAGCAGCACTCAAACTCAAAGCCGCCATCCTCCTCCTGGTCTAGCATCTTCAGCCATGTTAACCACTGCTGTCCTCCTTGCCCCCTCTCAACCATCCGCCCCTCCGTCTCTCGCCTTGAGCAGTTCCTGCTCATCTGCCCACAGCCAGGTGTCTGTCAAGGACATGTTTGAGTGTAAGAAGCAAATGTCACAAAGTCACCCCCTTGCCCGGCATCTGACAGCTGGCTTGACTGAACTCTTAGCCTGCCAGCTTTTACCATACAAGCTGGTGGAGTCTGAGGCGTTCAAAAAATTTGTAGCTTTTGGGACACCGCAGTGGAAGGTACCTGGCCGAAATTTCTTTGCACAAAAGGCAATCCCCAACCTGTACTCGATTGTGCAAAAGGAAGTAATGGCATGTCTGGCACACAGTGTTGGGGCAAGTGTCCATCTGACCACTGATACCTGGTCTGCAAAGCATGGTCAGGGCAGGTATATCACCTACACTGCGCATTGGGTAAACCTGCTGACGGCTGCCAAGCATGGAATGCGTGGCTCTGCAGAGGAGTTGGTGACACCGCCACGACTTGCAAGCAGGCCTGCTGCCACCTCCTCTACTCCTCCTACTCCATCCTCTTCAATAACCTCCTTGGCTGAGTCCTCTTCTGCTGCTGCGTCTTGCTCCACATCAACAGCACCCCCCAGCTCCCCAGGTACTATTCCACATCCCGGATACGGCAGTGTCACGCCGTCTTGGGTTTGACTTGCTTGAAAGCAGAGAGTCACACCGGACAAGCACTCCTGTCCACCCTGAACGCACAGGTGGAAAAGTGGCTGGCTCCGCAGCAACTGGATATTGGCAAAGTGGTTTGTGACAACGGAAAATATTTGTTGGCGGCATTGAAGTTGGGCAAGTTGACACATGTGCCGTGCATGGCACATGTGTGTAATATGATCGTACAACGCTTTGTGCATAAGTACCCAGGCTTACAGGACGTCCTTAAGCAGGCCAGGAAAGTGTGTGGCCATTTCAGGCGTTCCTACACGGCCATGGCGCACTTTTCCGATATCCAGCGGCGAAACAACATTCCAGTGAGGCGCTTGATTTGCGACAGCCCGACACGTTGGAATACAACACTCCTAATGTTCTACCGCCTGCTCCAACAAGAAAAAGCCGTTAACGAGTATTTGTATGACCGGGGTGCTAGGACAGCCTCTGCGGAGCTGGGAATTTTGTTTGCCACTTTACTCGACGCTCATGCGCAATGCCTGTAGGCTCATGCGTCCTTTTGAGGAGGTGACAAACCTAGTCAGTCGCACCGAAGGCACCATCAGTGACATCATACCATTTGTTTTCTTCCTGGAGTGTGCCCTGCAAAGAGTGCTCAATCAGGCTGTAGATGAGCGTGAAGAGGAAGAGTTGTGGTCACCATCACCACCAGAAACAGCCTTATCAGCATCGCTTGCTGGACCTGCGGCAACGCTGGAAGAGGATTGTGAGGAAGAGGAGTCAGAGGAGGAATGTGGCTTTGAGGAGGAGGAGGAAGACCAACCACAACAGGCATCCCAGGGTGCTCGTTGTCACCTATCTGGTACCCGTGGTGTTGTACGTGGCTGGGGGGAAGAACATACCTTCAGAGAGATCACTGAGGACGAGGAACAGGACATAAGTAGCTCGGCATCCAACCATGTGCAAATGGGGTCTTTCATGCTGTCGTGCCTGTTGACGGACCCTCGTATAAAAAGGCTAAAGGAGAACGACCTGTACTGGGTGTCCACGCTACTAGACCCCCGGTATAAGCAGAAAGTGCCTGAAATGTTACCCAATTACGGCAAGTCGGAAAGGATGCAGCAGTTCCAAAATCAATTAAAAAGTATGCTTTACACAGTGTATAAGGGTGATGTCACAGCACAATGTGAATCTAACAGGGGAAGAGGTGAAAGTAATCCTCCTCTTCCCATGACCACGCCGGCAAGGACAGGATGCTTTACAGATGTGTTGTTGATGGAGGACATGCGGAGCTTTTTAAGTCCTACGCATCGCCACAGCCCTTCGGGGTCCACCCTTAGAGAACGACACGACCGACAGGTAGCAGACTTCCTCGCCTTAACTGCAGATATCGACACTCTGAGGAGCGATGAACCCCTTGACTACTGGGTGTGCAGGCTTGACCTGTGGCCTGAGCTATCCCAATTTGCGATAGAACTTCTGGCCTGCCCCGCTTCAAGTGTCCTGTCAGAAAGGACCTTCAGTGCAGCAGGAGGTATTGTCACTGAGAAGAGAAGTCGCCTAGGTCAAAAAAGTCAAGATTACCTCACCTATATTAAGATGAATGAGGGATGGATCCCGAAGGGACTGACACTGGGCGATACATTCGACTAAAAAAAGGCCTGATGAGGGGGACTACTTAACACACCACTCCTATCTGGTGGCACATTAGATTGCACGCGCAGTGCCCCAAATTTGAAGTATGAGGACCGACCAAGCATGTTTTTCCATCTCCCGCTTCCTAAAATCGATGCCTTATATACACGTCCCCTGATAGGGGACGTAACAGGTATTAAACTGATAAGAATAGTACTACTTAACACACCACTCCTATCTGGTGGCACATTAGATTGCACGCGCAGTGCCCCAAATTTGAAGTAGGAGGACCGACCAAGCATCTTTTTCCATCTCCCGCTTCCTAAAATCGATGCCTTATATACACGTCCCCTGATAGGGGATGTAACAGGGATTAAACTGATAAGAATAGTACTACTTAACACACCACTCCTATCTTGTGGCACATTAGATTGCACGCGCAGTGCCCCAAATTTGAAGTAGGAGGACCGACCAAGCATGTTTTTCCATCTCCCGCTTCCTAAAATCGATGCCTTATATACACGTCCCCTGATAGGGGACGTAACAGGGATTAAACTGATAGGAATAGTACTACTTAACACTCCACTCCTATCTGGTGGCACATTAGATTGCACGCGCAGTGCCCCAAATTTGAAGTAGGAGGACCGACCAAGCATCTTTTTCCATCTCCCGCTTCCTAAAATCGATGCCTTATATACACGTCCCCTGATAGGGGATGTAACAGGGATTAAACTGATAAGAATAGTACTACTTAACACACCACTCCTATCTTGTGGCACATTAGATTGAACGCGCAGTGCCCCAAATTTGAAGTAGGAGGACCGACCAAGCATGTTTTTCCATCTCCCGCTTCCTAAAATCGATGCCTTATATACACGTTCCCTGATAGGGGACGTAACAGGGATTAAACTGATAGGAATAGTACTACTTAACACTCCACTCCTATCTGGTGGCACATTAGATTGCACGCGCAGTGCCCCAAATTTCCCGTAACAGGGATTAAATTGATATGAATAGTACTACTTAACACACCTTATAATAACACAGAGAGAGGCAACGCAGAGAGAGGAGTCTGAAGAAGAGGAGTCAGAGGAGGAAGGTGCCTTTGAGGAGGTGGAAGACCAAACACAGGGGGCATGTTGTCACCTTTCGGGGACCCTTGGTGTTGTACGTGGCTGGGTGGAGGAAGAGACCTTCAATGACATCAGTGAGGACAAGGAACAGGACATGGCTAGCTTGGTATCCAACCTTGTGCAAATGGGGAGTTTGCGGTTGGGCAAATGGACTGTTTGCGGTGCGTTAAATGGGGAGTTTGGTCTGTCACTATAAAGCGGGCGTAACCCTTACACTACCTGATCGATACAACATCATACCTGATGTTTTAAAGCAGGTTATTCCAAACTTTAGGAATGTTAGGTGATTTATTCCCTTTATGGATTAAAACCAGACTCTGCATCAACTATGTAAGTTTTGCCATGGATCCCCCTCCGGCATGCCACAGTCCAGGTGTTAGTCCCCTTGAAACAACTTTTCCATCACTATTGTGGCCAGAAAGAGTCCCTGTGGGTTTTAAAATTCGCCTGCCCATTGAAGTCTATGGCGGTTCGCCCGTTCGCGAACATTTGCGAAAGTTTGTGTTCGCCGTTCGCGAACCGAAAATTTTATGTTCGCGACATCACTAGGGTGTTGCAGTCGATGGGATCTACTTGGATTTTTGCCAAGGCATTTGATACGGTTCCTCACAATAGGTTAGTATTCAAACTAAAAGAAATTGGTCTAGATGAATATTTTTGTTCTTGGGTAGAACATTGGCTTAAGGATAGAGTACAACGAGTTGTCATAAATGGTAAATTTTCAAGCTGGACAAAAGTGGTAAGTGATGTCCCTCAGGGTTCTGTTTTGGGACCGCTTCTATTTAACATATTTATAAATGATCTTGAAATGGGCATTGAAAGCCATGTATCAGTGTTTGCAGATGGCACAAAACTTTGTAAAGTAATAAAATGTGAGCAGGATATTGCCTTGCTGCAGAGGGATTTGGATAGATTGGAGGACAGGGCACTAAAATGGCAGATGAAATTTAACGTAGAAAAATGCAAAGTTATGCACTTCGGGGTTAAGAATGCACAAGCAATTTACACCCTAAGTGGTAGTGAACTAGGGATAACCACACACGAGAAGAGCCTGAGAGGGGATATGATAACATTATACAAATATATTCAGGGCCAGTACAAACCATTATCTGGAAATCTATTCATAAACAGGGCTATACATAGGACACGAGGTCACACATTTAGGCTGGAAGAAAGGAGATTTCATCTAAGTCAAAGAAAAGTTTTTTTTTACAGTAAGAGCAATACGGATATGGGATTCTTTGTCTGAAGAGGTGGTTGTGGCGGAACCCACCCCGCCACTGAGCATTGGAGGGGCCTGGCTGCCTGCCTCTTACCCGCTGACTATGGCCCCTGGAAAACTGGTACACTTAAAGATTTATATTTGGGCATATTGTACTGTATCTTGCTGCTACTGGCCCTTTTAACAGCATCTATGGACACATTGGGACTTTTGGGACTACTGTCCCTTTAAGACTGTGAAGCATATTCTAGTGTACAGCCTGTAATATTATATATGTATTTATATATGTGTTAAGTTTAACCTGGGTGATTGTATGCAGCATTCATCTGATTGTTCGGTAGAATCACTCCATTCATTATATTGAGTGAAACTACCGAACAACCAGACCACCCAGGAATGAGTGTGCCTCCAATTACGGTTTGCAACAATGTTGCAAACGGGTAATTGGCAATCAGTGCAGTGTGGTCTGTGTCCTCTGGGTGGCCGCCATTCGGGAGCCGAACACGTGGCGGCGGCCATCTTAAACTACCGAACAGCGGTGTTTTGCCGTCGAGCGTCTGGAACTAAAATCGGACACTCGACTAGGCAAACACCGCTGAGACCTCCAGACTTCCAGGATTTCGTGGGGAAACTACCGGCCCGCTGTTCGGTAGAAAGAAACTCACGAACTAGGGGATTCATGTGAATCCCCCTTAGTCTCTATAACACCAGCAATTTGTCTGTTTCATTCCCTTGTTTGTGACCGACCGCAGGGCCAAAATGCATGGAACTGTTTTCGGATACTTTACCCATGCGGTCGGTCAAATCTTTGGAAAACCCATATCTGCCGAACCATTCATCCGAATGACTTGAATTTTGAGTATGTTGTCCCCCTGAATAAGGGCTATCCAGCGATGCTGGACTTAAAGGTGTACCCCCTGTTTTTGGGGTACATCCAGGAATTGGGTAAAGTGTGTACTGTATAACTGGGTTAAGTGTTAATCTAAGGGGAGGAAATGTGTGGGAGGTACATCCATGTGATTGGTCAATTTCATCCTCCCCCTGGGAGTGTCCTGTATGTACCTGTTTGTGAATAAAAGCCAGGCTGGATGAGCCAGTCGAGAGTTCCTGTTTTAACCTCAAAGTGATGTGTCGTCTCATTAATGGGGGAAGGATTTATTGTATGCTGTTCCAGTTGACTGCTAGGAGTACAAGCCTATTCGTATGGTTCCTATTCAATGTCTACAGCATTCATACGCTTGGGAGAATTTAAAGGCTTCTCGGATTCGGTGATTATGGTGTCTGCCAGAGTGCTTGGAGTCCTCAGGAAGCACTAGGAGCATCCATTAACGGAGGTACCAAGTCGGGGTGCCAGGTGATCCGTTACAGTGGTTTTGTCAGAGTCCATACAGATGTTTAACCCCTTAAGGACCAAACTTCTGTAATAAAAGGGAATCATGACATGTCACACATGTCATTTGCCCTTAAGGATTAAACTGCAATTGGATAAATACTTGCAAAAACAAAATTTTTACATTATACGTTATTCGTCAACCTGGTTATACGTCATTTCTTAAATTTTTTACATTATACGTTATACGTCAACCTGGTTTTACGTCATTTTGGAGCCGACAATTGTCCAAAGAATCCTAGGTGGGGATCAAACCACCCACGCCATCAAAGTGAGCAGTATATCTTGCTCATTTAAATGTGAGTACGTTCTCTACTTTTAAGTTTTATTTTTATTCTATATACAGTGAGCACTATACTTTATCTCTCTTTTACATCGAGGAACTACCTACATCTATGTCCCGCCAGTGGGGGGTAAAACGCCACTGAATGCTGATTACACTTGAGCAAGTACATGCTCTTGCATAGGTGAGTAATATACCTCCCCTACATCTACTTTATTTTATACAGTGAGCACTATATTTTATCTCTCTTTTACTTCGAGGAACTACTTACATCTATGTCCCGCCAGTGGGGGGTAAAACGCCACTGAACGCTGACTACACTTGAGCTAGTACATGCTCCTGCATAGGTGAGTGAAATACCTCCCCCTACATCCACTCTATTTTATCTACGTCTATACAGCCTGCACTATTGGAATCTATTTGTCTTTTTATTTACATGCTCATCATTGAGTCAAGACTACCTACACCATAGAAGACTCAGCCTTCCATCTACTACAGTATCAAGTTTCCATCAGCCTATTGGAATCCACTATATATTGGGACTATTACGCAGACATTTATATTTATTTTATTCTATGTGTATATATATGTGAGTAAACTTCATATTTATTTCTCTTTTTATTGGATTATTTTAGTATAGCGCGACCTATTATTCTGTTTTTGCCATGGTCCAAGATCCCGCCTCGCCACCCAAAAAATAAATAAAAAAATAAACAACATTCCTGATAGTTTTTGTACAGACATCTTTAGTATGATTGCTGTTGGACTGCAACAATTAAAATGGCACTGTCACCGTCTAAGGACTTTGCATAATTTGGAAAGACCCCCGATGATGACTTTGCCGCTGGGACAAGCTGAGATTTATTTACCTGAACCTGTCCATTGCGGGCGTGATGTCACTGCTGTACTCTCATACATTCATGACAGAACAGCATTGAGGTCTATGGATGATCCTGCGAGCCTGTGGGTACAGCTAATATCACTTCAGATATCACTGATGGCAATAGCTGAGCCCAGTGTTTAGAAGTGTCAGGCGTAGGAGACATACTGAGACACAGTAGTGAAATTCCAACACAGTCAATATTACTATTTCATAAAGATTTTGTATTTATGAAATATTCATTTTTGCAGGGGGTTGGGGGAGTGCCACTTTAAATAAAGCCTGTCTGTTGTTACTACAAATGTATGGATATTGGCTGTTAATATCTCAGTGTATGATTTTCCTCCTACCCTCCCAGAATGCTCCCCTGCATGCCCTTAAAACCCAATTCTTTCAACATAATATATATATATATATATATATTAAATGTAAAAATTCAAATTTGCAGACTTTGCTTGGAAGTAAAGAGCTAAAAAATACACTTTAATGTGTTCAACCTCTGGACATAATTATTTAATTTATATGGTATTCTAAATGGCCTTTTATCAGGCAAGGTGCGCCCAGTTACTGCCCCAGATAGCTTCACATTGTTTCCGCTGATAATATGTAAACCAAACATCGCTGTCTGCCTATTGTTATAAATGCTACTTTGTCAGCTGTTATGAAAAGTGATTTCCGACATGAGAAGAAAAATTGTGATTCTCTTCCTTGTGTTGTGAAGGCTGCGGTGTGAGTTCTTGACAAATCCTTTTTCTACCTCCTGAGATCAATGACCTTTAAAATCAAACCACTAACTATGCTCTTGTTCATTTCCTCTTCCTGTGTCCACAGTGACAGGAAGTGGGTTATAACCTTTAGCAGATAATTTGACACACGCGCGCACAAGCGGAAGACACAGAATTATATTGAAGTAAGAACTTGGACCTTTTGAGTTTAGGTAAATCCAGGAAATAGAGAGACTTCCGTGCAGGAAAGGGCAAACTAACAAATAACCTTAGAGGATGCATGATGGCTTTGTTCCAAATACTAAACTTTAGGTTATCTTCAATAAAAGTCTGGCTGAAAAACCTTAAACCTGAATTTAAAGATTGCGTGATCTGTACACATATATAGCAGCCAAAGTTATTGTGATAAACTGATTCTTTTTGGAGTCATTTGTACACTGAACCATAACATCCTTTCGTATTCTAATAAAATCAGTTAGGTCAGATGAAAACATGTATTATTATTATTATTATTATTATTATTATTATTATCAACATTTATATAGCACAGTGATATACATTATAACAAAGGGTGACATTTGTGGGGTGTATTCACTAAACAACAATTTGTGGTGACCTCAAAAGCAACATGCAAAATTAACAACAAAATAATTAAGCTGGCGATCTAATCTTAGATTTTGCTGAACTCAAATTTTTTTCAGCATGACATTTATGTCGGTTTGCAAGTCACAACTCTGTGCTTGGTGAATTCTTCTATTCTATTTTTATTTTTTTTGCATATTATATATATTGCCCATTTTAAGCTAACAAATGTGAAATACTAGGTTTTCTTCATATTTTGATTTAATGATTATTGTTAATATTAAATATATATTTATTTAACAAAATCAATTGGTCCTGAGGAAAGTACCTAAGTGGGACAGAAACCGTATCTGTACCTATTGTCACACAACATTGTGGATTTCATGTTAAATGGATGAAAAGGGAATAAAGGAATGTTTTGAATACAAGGAGACTGTGAGTGCAGTCCAATTTTTATGGTATATTGTGTAAATATGTTTTTAACATTAATTAATCCGTATACAATAAGTAGATTATGCCACACAAGTAAACCAGAAAATGGGTACATGATTGCAATGTTAAAACATTTCAAAGTTCATAAATAGATGAGAACATTGCCAAGATAGCTAGTCACATGACTGTTTCACATTTCATTTTGCTATCTTTTTAACCCTTTCATTTGAAGAATAATATTTTGCAACGTGCTGGTCGGTCTTCAGTCACCAACAGGGTTAAACCCCTTATAAATAGAAGCTCACATTTCTTGTCCTTCTAGAGAGTGAAGGATAGATGAAAGGAGAGGTTAAGGTCTCTTCTCAAGATGGCTTCAGAAATACATTTTGTGGTTAAAAAGTCCAGATGGTAATTCAACTGTATCCTCGCTATAAACACACTATGATTTATGGCAAGCACTAATAGCATCTGAGTGTAGATCTAGCCAGCTTTGCTTCCTCTCATCTGTAGCTTTAAATTCATCAGATTTTTTTCACTCCCACCATCAATCCTTCACTACAAAGAGATGCTTGGAACAGGAATTTGGGAGTTCTTTAAAACCATACAATTGATAAATGTGAACAACTTTAATCCACACAAATGACTGTCCAGCACTTTTTATTTATAATGCCGAGCGGATGTGCTTATTTAAAGTATTGTCAGGGACCCCTGACAAGCTCATGCTTACAGAAGGAAATCTCTCTTTTTCTCCTTTATATATGCTCCAGCTCCTTTGAGAGTCAAGCTGAATCAGTTTTCACTTTTTTTGACATTGAGATTATGAGGTTCCTGGCTTTGTGAGGAAAATTCATTAGAAATGGGCGTCTCTAGGGTAAAATAGAACTCGAAACATATTTATCATTTCAGCGCCAGCTTAGCCCAACATAACCAATATCTAAGCACGTCAGCGGGGATTCATCGTAAAAAGGCCTTTACGTTGGTATCTGGATTATGTTGTAACTCCACAGAGTCTATTCACCGAACAGTGAGTTGTGGTGAATTGACAAAACACTTTCAAAATTTAGACCAAAAACCTTAGTTGGAACAAAACCCTCCAGATCAGCTAAGACTCAGCCTTTTATTTTTTTGTTTATTTATTTTTGTTTTGCGATGTTATTTTGGTCTAAGTTTTTCAAGTCAATACTCAGTTCGCTATAACTTATTGCAGATTGAATAGATCTTTGCGTAGGTGACTAACTAGAGATGGAAGCTCTTCTTAATTTAAGGAGATACTATAGTGCTTTGAATACAAAGTTGTATTCCTCGTCGTTCCCTCATGCCTCCCACGTGCACTGTAAGGGTCACATAACCCCATGTGTGCTCACCAGAGTCCATCTTGCTCGTTCGCTGGATGGTGCTCCACCTCCTCTGCTGTCATCTGACGAGGGGGGAGGGGGGGGGGGGGCTAAAGTGCCATAAGTGCATTAGGCCTTCCCCATAGAAAAGCATTGCTGCAATGCTTTCCTTTGGGGATTTTGCTGACACTAGATGTCCTCATTCCTGATGCCGAGCGTGAGGATGTCAACCAAATGTCACCTAGCAAGTAGTACGTGATTATAGTGGTTGTATGATTGACAGCCACTAGAGGCACTCTTAACCCTGCAATGTTATTATAGCAGTTTCTCAGAAACTCCAATAATTAACATTGCAGGACTAAAGGGGACAGGGGCATTGCACCCAGATCACTTCAATGAGCTGAAGTTGTCTGGGTGCCTATAGCATCCCTTTAATTTATAATATATGTTTTTTTCTGATAAATAAAAACCAAATGGGGTAATAACATGTATCACCTCCCATAACAGGTGAAAATAAGCTGCCTGTCAGCATGAGGTGGGTAAAATTTGGAATTTACTAGGAAAACTCCAGTTTCTAGCAATTTCCAGTCAAAACAAAACCTGTGTAAATAAACAGGTAAAGGGCGGATTTTAACTAAAAGTATACTTATAGAAACATAGAATGTGATGGCAGATAAGAACCATTCGGCCCATCTAGTCTGACCAATTTTCTTAATACTTTTATTAGTCCCTGGCCTTATCTTATATCCAGGATAGCCTTATGGCTATCACACGCATAATTAAACTCCCTCACTGTGTTAACCTCTACCACTTCAGCTGGAAGGCTATTCCATGCATCCACTACCCTCTCAGTAAAGTAATACTTCCTGATATTATTTTTAAACCTTTGCCCCTCTAATTTAAGAGTATGTCCTCTTGTTGTGGTAGTTTTTCTTATTTAACCCCTTCAGGACGGAGTCAATAGTGCACGTTCTGATCAAAACAAAACGTAAACAAAAACTGGAATTTGCGCTATATGTCTGTTCAACCGTAATTCACCTCTTTCATATTAAATGCACCCACACTTATTATATATCATTTTGTTCAGGAGAAACAGGGCTTTCATTTCATATAAAATATTTATATATGAAACAATTTATTATGAATAAAATAAAAAAAAACTGTAAGAAATTAGATTTTTTTTATTTTTAATTTGTAGTTCCGCCTCACATTTTAGCTGTAAATGTCATAATACGGTTAGGTTTTACTGCAACAAAATGCACATATTTGTAATCAGCGATGTCTCACGAGTACAACAGTACCCCCCATTAACAGGTTTTATGGTGTTTTGGAAAGTTACAGGGTCAAATATAGAACGTTCCATTTTCAAATTGAAATTTGCCAGATTAGTAATGTTACCTTTGAGACGGTGTGGTAGCCCAGGAATGAGAATTACCCCCATAATGGCATACCATTTGAAAAAGTAGACAACCCAAGGTATTGAACGTGGGGTATGTTTAGTCTTTTTTAGTAGCCACTTAGTCACAAACAATGGCCAAAGTTAGCGTTCATATTTGTTTTTGTGTGAAAAAAGCAAAAAACTAATATTTGGCCAGTGTTTGTGACTAAGTGGCTACTAAAAATGACTGGACATACCCCATTTGCAATACCTTGGGTTGTCTACTTTTGCAAATGGTATGCCATCATGGGGGTAATTCTTATTCCTAGGCTACCATACGGTCTCAAAGGCAACATAACTAATCTGGCAAATTTCAATGTCAAAAAAATGAAATGCGAGCCTTATATGTGACTCTCTAACTTTCCAAAAAACCATAAAACCTGTACATGGGGGGTACTGTTATTCTCGGGAGATTTCACTAAACACAAATATTAGTGTTTTAAAACAGTAAAACATATTACAACAATAATATAGTCCATAAAAGTGCCGTTTGTTTGTAAAAAATGCAAAAAACGTCACTTTTACTTAAAATATCATCGTTGTAATACAATTTACCAGTTTTAAACACTAATATTTGAGTTCAGCGAAGTCTCCCGAGTAAAACAGTACCCCCTATATACAGGTTTTATGGTGTCTTGGAGAGTTACAGGGTCAAATATAGTGCTTGCGAATTAAATTCTCTGCACTTTCTCCCTGTGTTGTCAGGCATGTCAATCAAATTTTAATTAATTAAATGACATAATTATGTTAAAAAATTACTTAAATATACACGTAGAATTTTAATATATATGCATTTATAGGTATTTAAATTCTACGTGTATACTAATGTAATCTTTCATGTAATTATATGTATTTATCTATCTATATATATTTGCGGTTATTTGTATTTTATATATAGATAGATATATATAGAATGTCATTCTAAGTGTATTCTGTTTCCAATATATATATATTAATAACAAAATACAGTTAGAATGAAATTACATATGAATATATAATTTATTTTAAATTTTGTTTAAATATTTTATTTATTTATTTTATTATTTTATTTATTTATTATTGTAATTATACGTATATATATATAATATATATATGTAGATCTATTATATATATAATATATATATACATATTATATATGTAACGTCATTCTAAGTGTATTTTAATACTAATATATATACTAATATTAATATTAAAATACATTACGTATGACGTTACATATATATAATATGTATATATATTATATATATAATATATATACATATATTATATATATATAAATACTTGTATTTTATTTTAACATGTGTATTTAATTTTTTTTTTACACTACCTACCAGCAGGGGGACTCTCTAATATTTTAGACAGTCCCCCTGCTGGCAGATCCATAGCCAGCTATAGGGGGCCATGTGATCGCTCTTTGAGAGCGATCACATGGCCCCCGGGGGCCTCATTTGCCGGAGGGGGGCTGCCTGGGCTCTCAGGCAGACCCCCAGAAGAGGATCGCGGCGGAGGTAAGTATAGCTTACCTCCTGGGGGCTTCAGCCGTTACGGCGTTCTATGCCGCCGCAACGGCTTTAAAGCCCTTTAAAGCCGCGACGGCATAGAACGCCGTAACGGCGTTAAGGGGTTAAATATAGTCTCCTCCTTTACTCCCTTGACTCCCTTTATGTATTTAAATGTTTCTATCATATCCCACTGCCTCATCTTTCCCCCAAGCTATATATATATTAAATTAAAGGGATGGGCACCCAGACAACTTCAGTTCATTGAAGTGATCTGGGTGCAACGTTCCTGTCCCCATTAGTACTGTAAATCAAGGAAGTATATTTCCATTGTTGTGTCTATTGCTGCTTGGGAAGGAGCATGCACAAGGGGTGTGCCTATGTCCAAACAGGCACACCCCAATGCTGGGCTTAATCGTCCCCTGTTTAGGTCCCTTGAACGTGTTTGGGTAAGTTTGTCATGTTTTGAAGAAACAATTATGACTATTTTGTATACATCTGATTAGAAACACCAATAAATCATATTTTTCACCTAATTTTGAAGTGGACTAGAACCTTGCTCTCATCTAAAGCTGCTGAGCTGTGGTGTCCTCTTATAATTCATCTAATGATTGAGCAAAAACAAAGTTGATTCTATTACATCCCTACACAGACACTTGTTAAATGTTTTAATCAATTTGTACATCGTTTTATTGAAATAGTGCACAGAAAAACTAGCTCACAATGGCACGACTATAGTTCAAAATTGTGTCAGTCCATGAACCCAGTATGGCCAGGTGATATGACAGAGCCATAATGGAGCTACTTGCTATACATAATATTTATGCTGGGGGTTCTTCCAGGGTTCACTGCAGAAAGGTTAAAATATTAAATGGGTTTGGTCAAGACTTGGTGGAAAAACAAACAGTGCAGAACAGTAAGAAATGGTGGTGTCAGGGAACAAGGTTAAAGCTTGTCGTTATTATGCTATTCGTATCAGTATTTTCTGTGTTGCTATATAAAATTAACATAAAACACAGTGTGCATAGACAATGAAAAAAGGTGCATATGTCTTAAATTAATAAAGGACACAATTACGAAGACATAAAATAGCTTAAGTATGACAGAGACATACTGAGAGTGGAAATTCATCACAAGAAACTGGCAGAAATCCAGCATCTTGCAAATATATAAAAAGTATGGTGTCTGCAGCAGAACTGTGGAAAAAAAAAGTTGTCTTTTACTGATGAATTTCCAGAGATAAGAACATGGAGGGAAGCCAGAATATGTCCACAGATGAATTAAAAGAGCACTGGGGTAATGCTTGTGCCGTGGCGAGAGACGGATTTGAAAAAAGATCTTTCTGGAGCTTTTCTTTAATTATATTGCTGTAGGTTTAATTACAATAAATGCAGGATATTATGAGTGTTACAAGGTCAATTTATTCCTTTTTTTAAAGAAGGTTTTCAACGAAAAGTTTTGTTCAGTTAGGCACATCTCTGATGTACCAAAACGTGATATACTTCCCTGTGTTCCACTGAGTTAAAACCCTTGATAACATGTTTTAATGAGCTAGAAACAAATAGACAAATATAATTTAACAGGAAACATAGATTATCCCAAAACTGGTAAAATTATTTTCGGTGTATAAAACTCAGACACAACATCAAAGCAATTTTCCTAGATTTAAAACTCATGCTTATCAAGTCACAATGGAACAATGGTTTGCTTATACACATTAAGGAATATTTATCAAGATGTTGTGTTGGGGCAGTCGATATGGAAACAAAAGCTACATTCCGTTGTTGATTCTTACCATTTTACAATTTTTTTTTTTAAAAATGTTTGTGTTTTAGAACAGAACACTTTGATTTCCCCTTACAACACTGCTTATTGTCTTAATTTACAACATTATTTGTTATATGTAATGATAATGACTTAATGACTGAATGCAGGCAAAGAAAGGGAAACAGTCCAAAAACACCCAGAATCCCAAACATACACAAATCCACATAGATATATACATGATATCGCAGTCCTGTGCATGTCTCTACGTTTATCTGACTTGGTCTACTTGACCTCTTGTTGTTTCTGTTACTCTGATCTAGTGATCGATAATAAGCGGTAAATCACTTATATATTTGTTGAGTGCTCTACTGGTATACATTTTGGTTACATATCGCTATGTTTTGCTGGTGTTATTTCTTGAGCAACCTACCTGTTTATCTGGATCGGCTACTACAATATCGGCACTAAATACAGTCAAATTCTTTATAAAAATATTATCCAAAATCAGCTGACAACTTTCGACTAGGTTTTGCCCTTTAAAATGGTATTGAGGTGTATCGGTTTTGCTGATAGAATGTAATTGAGGTCTATATTGTAAATAGTGAATAAATAAAACAGTGAAATTTAATGATTTGTTCAGGTATAAATTTTAACTCAATTACCGGATTAAATGGAACACAAAGTAACTCTCTTTCCTTTAATGTCACATGTCACTAATCAGTGGTGCTATTATTTCCATTCCAGAAGACTTTCAGCACACACTGAGTTTCTTCTCCTTGTTTTTATTTGCACGTCATGTTGTGTGATGCCTCATTTGGTTCCTCGAGAGACAGGACATTTAAATAAGGTAGTACCTTGATCTTTACTCTCAATATGCATTTTCATAGTAGATTGGTAAACTGCAATCTAAATTGCAATGCAGCTTCATTCACTGTCCATCTGTTAACTGCAGAAAGGAGTAAAATAATTGTATCCCAAATTAAGCATTCACAGAGATTATGAAATTCATTATACAAGTGTAAATAGGAGCAGTACACGCTGATATTGAAATAAAATAAAAAGGAGGGTTTTATTTTATTTATTTTTTACTTGTGAAATATACTATGACTCATTCCCGATCTATCTTTTAATTTGGAGGTATTTTTTGTATACTTTAATTTTTTTTTTTACCTATGTAGATTTGTAACATTACCTAAGCAGGTTTTTCATTAACCCCATTGCTACTGTGGCGAAACCAGCTTCGCCACTGTGAACTGGAGAGGCCTGCTTGCTAGCCTCCTGCCCGCTGACTATGGCCCCTGGACATATTGCACTTTAAAAACTATATTTGGGTATGTAATAATTTATATTACCGCTACTGGGCCTTTAAGGGCCATCCGTGAACCTATTGGGACTTTTGGGATACTGTACCTTTAAGACTGTGGAACATAGTACCTTAACACTGCCTTTAATATCCTGTATGTATTTATGTGTTGAGATAATCTAGGATATATATATGCAGTATTCATCTGATTGTTCGGTAGAATCACTTCATTCAGTATAATGAGTGAAACTACCGAACAACCAGACCACCCAGGAATAAGTGTACCTCGAATTACCATTTGCAACAATGTTGCAAACGGGTAATTGGCAATCTATGCAGTATGGTCTTTGTCCTCTGGGTGGCCGCCATTCGGGAGCCGAACACGTGGCGGCGGCCATCTTAAACTACCGAACAGCGGTGTTTTGCCGTCGAGTGTCTGGAACTAAAAACAGACACTCGACTAGGCAAGCACCGCTGAGACCTCCAGACTTCCAGGATTTCGTGGGGAAACTACCGAACGGCCCGCCGTTCGGTAGAAAGAAACTCACGAACTAGGGGATTCATGCGAATCCCCCTTAGGCTCCATAACCCATGCAATTCGTCTGTTTCGTTCCCTTTTCTGTGACCGACCGCAGGGCCAAAATACATGGAACTGTTTTCGGATACTTTACCCATGCGGTCGGTCAAAACTTTGCCTGCTCATATCTCCCGAACCGTTTATCCGAATGGGCTGATTTTAACATATGTTGTTCCTCCAGACTAGGGCTATCCGGAGATATTGGATTTGTGGATGTACCCCAAGTATTTAGGGTATATCCAAAACTTGGGTAAAACTATGTCCCTGTTAATTGTGTTAACAGATATGTTGAAGGGAGGAGATGTGTGGGTTGTACCTTAAACTGGATTGGTGTACTGTAAACCCCTCCCTTGCATGGGAGAATCTCATATAAGCCTGTGTGTGAATAAATCAGTGTTGTTGCTGTTTAACCCTGAAGCTGGAGTGTGTCTCTTTCTTGGGGGGAAAGGGGACTGTATGCCGACTGCCAGGAGTGTAAGCTGTTCGTATTGCTTTTCCTGTTCGGCTGCTTCCAGGGTTCGTGTGTCTGCTGTTCGAGAGTTGGTGAATCCGTGCAGTTTGGGAGTTCGGGAACTTGGTGTTTATAGTAGCTGCTGGTCTATCAAAAGGGGATTATCGCCTAAACTGATTTTTTCCCTTTTAGGCTGAAACGGTCCGTTACAGCTACTGTGACTGCTTGGGAAAGGAGCTGTGAGTGCACATAGCAGAGCATTGAGCGAGCGCTCTGTTCTGAATGGGAATCAGTGTTAAGATTAAGGTTAGCTTTACGGTTACTGTTGGGGTTAGGGTTAGTTAGTGTTAATGGCTGGGGTAAGTTAGTTATGACTATGACTTGTTGGTTATGACTAAAAATAATGCTTAAGGTTAGTGTGACGGTTGCCCCAGGCTAGCTGAGGGTAGCACTGTCGAAGGATGCTCCTAGTGCTTACCAAGGACCATGAGCACTGCACCAGACACCATAAGCACTGCAGACCCCACAAACCAAAGCAGCTTGGTTGAGGTATCATCGTCTCCTACCCACCCTGAACCCACGACACGGCTCCAGGCTCCAGTGGGTGAACCTCTCTTCCTTCAGAGAGTGAAGCAGGATCAGCTGTAGAGCTTTTCCAAGAGCTAGTGATTAGCATCCAGGGGAGTATACAGCATATAGCAATCCCCAGTGTGATATAGCAGTACCCTACAACACAGGGTAAGAAGGTCTGGTTTATTGAGCAACTTGCATTTCTTTTATACATATTTTCAGGCCAGAGGCACACCCCCTGGACCTGATGGAACACAAGGAGAAAAGGGACACAAACCAATGGGAACAATAATTATCACAGTAACAGTCCCACACACAGTCAGCAATCCCTCCCCTCTGTCTGTGATATAATTAAGATAGCTAATGGAATAACTTAATTATCCACAGGCAGAAAATACCCATTTTTACCCAAAGTTCAGAAACACCCCAAAACTCCAACATATCCCCTACATCCCTGGATAGCCCTGATCTGGGTGAACAACATATCTAAAAATCACCCAGATCAGAGCAGGGGTTCAAATGTTTTATTGAAGTCTCTTTTGACTGACCACAAGCATCGCTTTCATGCCCTAAATAGATCCACAGAAATGGACTGTGCGAACGGTCGATTTCCAAGGCTAAGTTCCGTTCGAACGCACGAATGGGGCAGTTTGTGCAAATAGTCATTGTTAAAGTGGCGTTCAAATTGTCAAACGCCGTTCAACTCCCGTCGAAGCGTCGAAGTTCTGGAGAAGATAAAGTTCAGAGGTGTTCGTTCCATTTACCGAACCACATAGGGAAAAAGCATGAACAAGACTTTTCACAGTCTTGGAACAAAGTTTAAGACATGGGTCATGGTCCTGGGGCAAGAGGCTGGCAATCAGGCCCCTCCAAAAGCCAGTGGCGAAGTGTAGTTCGTCACAGTTAGGTTTAGAGTTAGGGTTAGTTCACGTTAGTATTAAAGGTTAGTTAACATGTTTGCAACAAAACTACAAGATATGAGAACTCTGAGAAAGGCCAAAAACTTAGAGAAACCTCCATAGGGTGCCCTTTGGTTAGCTCCCACACAGGTCTCAAAATGTTTTTGCTTACTTCTGCCATTACAGAGAGAACCTGTACCATCACATATTAGACTTAATCAAACTACAAAGACAGTCCAGATTTAAAATGCAGGCTGGCTCCCTCTGTACGAGAGATACAGCAACCCTGAGAGAAACCTCAATAGCTTGCCCTTTGGTGAGTCCTTAATATTAATATTATTATTATTAAATGTTAAGTTTACAGTTAGTGTTTAGGATTAGGGTTACAGTTAGAGTTGGTGTTTAGGGTTAGTGTTATTGTAAGAACTACCATTATAGTTAGCATTATGGTTGTAACACCAACCCTAATGGGCTGCGTCCGTGGTGGACAACATAGACCATAAAACCCAAACAACTAATAGGGGTCAGTGTTGTAGTCAGATGAATTAACTGTAAAAATTTAAAGAGTCAGGTCACTTATATGGCACTGTAACTGTATTGTGTTATTCAAGAGAGTTTGCTAAGCATAATTTGGGGGGATTTGATCATAGTGGCAGATGTCAGACTTACGAAATGCCGAGTAAAAATGCAATATGTATGTAAAATAAAATGCAAACAAATTATAAAAACAGGAGAGTGGTAAATGCATACATTGAGGGCACTGTTGTACTTAGAAGATGTAGCTGAAGACAATTTGGGGTTCTCTACAGGAGGCGTACAAACTAGGTTCATGCTATACACATTAAAATAAAAAAATTATATGTGTGTATGTAAAAGCAAACAAAGAAATGGGTCAGATTTGTCACTTTCTGAGTTCTGTGGGGACACCTGCATCAGATACACATTTAAAATGTTTATTGTTTTATATTTTTTTTTCATTAGCATTTTTTTTTTCTGCAGGAAATTCTATACATCAGGATCTGGAGTTCCTGCAAGTAATTTCCTCTTTGTGGGAATTGTTAGCAGAAATGCAAACATAAGTAAAAACATGGGAATATGGAAAAATTATCACCAACCCGGCAATCTACACATAAAATCAAAAGTGTCTGACTGCAGCAATAGTGAGTGACAAACCATTATGCAAAAAAAAAAAAAAAAAAGCTTTTTTTAAAGTTTAGGAACATTTTAAACTGCTTATCTGTTTTCAAGAACTATCATACAACATTTAGACTTTTGACTTTTTGTAAAGTTTTATGAATAAATGAAAACAACAAAAACATTAAAAAATAACTCAAGTTACTGGTATACTCTCTATTTGCTATTATGTTGGTACACAGTGCTATGGCAGAGCGCTATATAATTATACAACAATAAAGTGTTTTTTTATAATCAAGTTCACTCCCAACTTAGTTTTACACTTTTATACCATTTACATTTTATAAATGATATATTAGTACAGGAACACATATGAACATAATTTTATAAGTGCCTAATGTTGTTGTTGTTTTGGTGTTGGTGGAAATTGATGGCAAAATGCTTTTTACTAGACTTGGTCATTCGGTTTCAATACAAATTTGGATTTGGCCAAATTTGGGCAGATTAGCTTTGTGGCTGTAATCCATATCTCCAAAGCGCCATGTTGACATAAAAACGAGCAAATGAAAGTAAATGCTCAAATACGTTCAGATGCTTCAGGATTCGGAATTTTACCAAAAATGAGGCCATGGAATGGATAGGAAACTTTTATTTTCGTAAATAGAACCAATATGCTGCTTAGTATACCATGGACAGGTCTGCTCAATGATGTGGGCTTCATCTCCTGTCCAATCAAGAGGTGGAAAAAAGATGACTGGTTGTTAGGGCCACAGCCACTAAATGTTGATTTTATTTTATTCACATCAAGTGAAGTGACCAATAGAGGGGAAAAAGGGGATCAATAAAGCAAGCATATTTCCATGCAGGATTCCTTTCTGTGCCATTGAACCTAGTGTGAGACTTCTGCCTCAGTTTATGTCAGTGCATCGTACACCAGCTATGAGTGTGAGATAAATATTCTGTGTCATTGATCCTAGTGTGCTTAGGTTATTGCTGTCCTAGCTCCTGTCAGTGGCACTGTGTCACTTACGCAAACTTTGATTTGGAGATATATCATGTCTAATAACAGTTTAACTGATCCTAATGTGAGACTGGTGGTTACAGGTTACTGTTGTGTCATTAGCCACTACCATTTACACAACGTTTGATTCACTGATTTTGAGTTTGACAGCTCTTTTTTTTTTTTAACTGCTTGTGTGCCGATCAATCTAGTGTGCTAGTGTGTGCTGTGCTAGTGTGCAGTGCTGTGAGTGCCCTGTGTGTTGTGTGCAGTGTATTGTTCATTAAAGGGACACTATAGTCACCAGAACAACTACAGCTTATTGGATTTTTCCTGTAAACACTGTCTTTTCCGAGAAAATGCAGGGTTTACATTAAAGCTTAGTGATAACGTCACTGGCCACTCCTCAGATAGCTGTTAGAGATCCTTCCTGGGTCATGGCTGCCTAAAATGCATCCAAACATTCAGTATCTCCTCCCTCTGCATGCAGACACTGAACTTTCCTCATAGAGATTAATTGGTTCAATTCAGCTCTATGAGAAGATGCTAATTGGCCAGGTCTGTGTTTGAATCATGCTGGCTCTGCCCCTGATCTGACTCTTTGTCAGTCTCAGACAATCCTATGGGGAAGCTTTGTGATTGGATCAGGCTTCCACTTCTGATGATGTCAGCAGACTGCTTGTTTTTTATGAGGCAAACAGCATGCAGAGTTACAGCTTCAGGCTTGAATATAGTAAGATTTCTATATCTAGGGAGGCATGAGGAGCTCAGGTGGGCTAGATGTTGGTTTTAACACTATAGGGTCAGTAATACATGTTTGTGTTCCTGACCCTCTAGTGATCCTTTAAAGTCAAAGACAATAACTTTGCTGTATTAGTAAATCCACCAAGCAGCAACTAATTTTTCCTCACAAACCTCTGTTTGGGCTTAGTAAAGTTGTGTGACCATATACAATACACAATCATATCCTAATGTATTTAAAAAAAAATAAAAAAAAAACAACATCAATGTCACATATTAATCCCAAACTAAATTAAGGGCAAATAGTGATCTTGTTACGAAATTCACCATCAGCAGCAGTTCCAGTGCCTCCTAATGTCTTAACAACTCTTCCTTGGTCATAAGGACTTCTGTCATCTCCTCTCACACCACTACTGCCACCACTACTAATAGTACTAATAGTATTTATAGTATTCAGCCTCAGGTTAGTGGAACTAGCATGTCAGTTAATTCTGATGCACAACAGGTACTCAGTGCTCTGTACAAACAGAAATGGTTAGAAGATATGAAATATACTTTACCTATATACTTTACCTTTACTTTGTCTTTCTGTGTATAACTTTTTTTTTTTTTTTTTTTAAGTATTATTTTTAATAAAGTGTGTTGCATCAGATTCTTCTGCATGGAATTATCTTTCTAATGATCTATAATTAAATTGTTATGGTATTATTCTAAAAATACTGATGTTATCTCATTATGATATTACCTTCCACATCACTGTCCAGGGAGTAGATGAAAAGTAGTAACAGTAGCTGGGCTCCTACCTGTTATATTATTACCCCCCACCAAATATCACATAAAATAAAGGAAAGGTTAGGGCTCATTAGCTGGGCTTCCATCATTAAATCTGAGGTTTGAAGGACCTCATTTGTTTTTTGTTTTGTTTGTTTTTAAGAGAGCCTTGTTACATGCTGAGCTCTCATAGTGTTTGGAAACATATTTTGTTTTATTTTTCCATTTATTTGTTTTAATAAAAAGGGAGCATTATTGCCATAATTAACAACCTTTGACATGTTCTCCTATCATTATGGAAACTCTCCACTTACTTTGGGAAACAAGTATACACTGGAAATGGTGTGTTACCCCTTAGTAGTTAGCCCTTGACCTGTACAACCAAATATCCCTAAGTCATTTTTTTTTTCTTTTTAATTTCTGGGCATAACAGGGGTTTATTATATTTTTCACTTTTTTTTCTGCAACTTGCAAATAGGCTAAGCTACACTATTTTTGACATCTCACTATTTTGCTTTACTCCAAAGTCTAGGTAAATAACACGACTAGTAAAATGTCCACTCTTGTAATGCATTAAAATCAAATGGGATAATTCACCTAGCTCTGAATATTTTACTTAATTTGTTGATTGGGTGTGAATAAATCCCCAAGCCATGTATTAATTGGCATTAGAATCAATGCAAAGATAAATGTGCAGAACTGTATTTAGTCATCACTAAGTCAGCTGACATTATCTGCATAAGCAGGTATGCCTGCCCCGAAGCACAATTACTGTACTATGGTACGTGTATATAACTTGTTTATATCATTATTATTATTATCACTATTATTGCAATTATTAGCAGCAATAAACTGAACCACAAACAAAGCAAATGCAATTTTATTTTTAAAGCTGAAAGTTGGACCTTTTTTTTTTCTTGAAGTGCAAATTACAATGTGTGTATTTCCAGGTGATGTACAGTGAAGCAGAACATTGAATTTGAATAAGATTACACCTCTTTAAACATGCAAATTGGTCACCATATTGGAAAGCCAAACACACAAATTCTGTTGATGCTTTCACTAAGGTGAAAATTAGTAATCAAGTCTGCTTGGCAGACTGCATACTTTATTATATCTAAGTTTATTTATTTTAAACCCAAGACAGGTTGATTAAGCCTCTTGCGATAATAGCAAAGAATATGTTCCAGGGACAATATGCTATTTACAGATTACTATATATGTTCTATATTTAATTTCATAGATATCCCTTAATATTTTAAAGGACTGTTTGCTATTCGAATAAGCATTTGATTTTTCCAATGAATGATCTGCTTTCTAAAACCATTCTGATCAAGAACGTTCATATCTACCTTAGATACTAATATATCATCCAGCACCCCATGACAAATCTAGCAAATATTTTAGTTATCTTCATACCTCCCAAGTGTCCCTATTTTGGAGAGACAGTCACAATTTTGGACCCAAATCCCTCTGTTGATCTTTTCTATCTTAATGCCCATCTTTTCTAGGAGCTCCATAGTGTCGGTGTGTCTAATTGTGTAACAGAGCTCCATATTAAAAATATTCACAGTAATGTGTCTAAACTACAATACATGTGTTTAAAAATCAGTCTAAAGTGTAAATAAGATGCATTGTTCTTGTTCTAAATGACATTTAAATTCCATAAATTGTTATTAGTAAAATTTCTTAGACGAGCCCCACACTCGGCCACACCACTAAAATGAAATTGTCCCTATTTGTCCATTTGAAATGTTGGAATGTATGTATCTTCATACAATAACATTGATTGAAGGGATTAAAATATATATGTAAATGAACGTAACTTAAATCTTCTTTTCCTACAATGATGTCCTCTTCCTCTGAAAGTGGCTGATATATTTGATTCAATCCTCTGAGAAGATATATAGGGACAAATCGAACAAACCAAATTTAAGTATAATAAGAAGCATAATAATCAGGAACAAATGTGAGTTAAACTATTTTACTAAGAAATCAGATGACCACTTCACAAAGAGAGCGTCCTAATAGAAAGACCATTGGGTTCTCACTTTATAGTTAAAGGAACACAAACATGTAAAACCACCATCTACACCCAATCTGGGCTCCCCTCCATTGCCCCTCTACATATAGCAAAATCTTACTTCGATTTCAGTCTGCTGTTGCTGACTCTGCCCCTGATCTGCCTGCTTGGCTGTCATAACCAGACGTGATTCTTTCAGCCAATCACAATGCTTTCACATAGGAAAGTACTGGATTGGCTAAGACTGTCAGGGAGTCAGATCAGGTGCAGAGCCAGCACAAGCCAAACACAGCCCTGGCCGATAAACCTCTCCTCATACATTGAATTGCTCATACATTGAATTGTTCAATAACATCTTGTGAAAGAATATAAATTGATATAAATATAAATTGATATAAAGGTTATGCTGACCTTTCTGTGCTCTATGTCTAAATGTGTCTAAAAGAGGAATTGCTTACAACTGGAGAATATGAAGAAGTTGCACCTTGTGCTTGTGACAGTCTGAGTTGACTGTCGCAGTCTAAAATAAGACTATGTTTGCAGCTGTTTCCCTATTCAAAATTGCATAGATACACAATGCTCTCCCAATAAAGCAGAGACAATATTTGGAGCTACAACAAGTGTGTATGTGGTTTATTGTCTCCTGAGTACTCGATTATTGATTATTGATTAGAAACCTCATAATCTGGTGGTAATTGATCCATGACAAAATCTATGAGGAAAGTTCAGTGTCTCCATGCAGAGGGTGGAGACACTGAATTACATTATTATTGGCATTTATATAGAGCCAACATATTCCGTATTGCTTTACAATTATAGAAAGGACATATAAAGAAGGCCCTACTCAAACAAGCTTAAAGCCTATGAGAATAACGTGTCTCCTTGCTGTCATGGTCAATGGTATTTTTTGTTGCCCAGGCTCTGGTATGTATGTGAAGGTGGACATTTTCTTTGTTCCCTCTTCTCTCCTCAGCGCTTGATTGATGCAGACAACATGCAGAAGCTCCGCCGCCTTTTATGATGCAGAGCGTGCACTCTGACATCATGATGCTGATGATGTCATGGCCCACAGAAATGTTTGAATTCTAACATTTTGGGTGCGTGGCTTTAAAATTTAAGAGCCATACCATAAAAAGGTGGTTAAGTCTTAGGTCATTTCCCTGTTGTGGTTCTAGTTTTGGTACCCAGTAGCATGTTATATTCTCTCTCTGTGTATTTCTGGTTTTTGATTTCGGCTATGCTGACTATTCTTCTTTCTATCTTGACTAGGCTATTGTACCTCACTTCTCTGATTTCTGGTTTCACTGACTCTGGCTTGTCCCCGACTATTCTCTCTCACTTTAACATAAAGCCCGGCCACCTTAAGGTACAGTATACGTTTATTCCTGGTTCTCAATTACACACTGCGAGTTGGGTCTCTTTGCATTCCTGACACTTGCCTGGAATTGTTTCGGACAGAAGGGACTCGCTCTTCTCAATGTCTCTTTATTCCGTCTCAATTCCAGTTTCGCTAAATAACAAGGATCTGCATCATTTCTGTACTCTAAAGTATGTATGGAGGATCAGGTTCAGAAACCTCCATAGATATTTTTTCAGTGAGATGCTAAAGGCATCTACTGTTAATGGAGCAAGAAGATGTCTGATCATCCCATCAGCTATTGTGAGTGCATACTGAAGGGAAATGGTAAGATACAGCAAGCAGACGTTGTCTGAAGTTCCACCTATTGCCACATTTTGCAATATCCCATCTTCTATCTTATGATATTTTTGGATTGTATTGGCATTTCAATAACATTCCAGAATGGTCTATATGAAAAACTATAAAGTCACAGTACTGTTTTAGTAACTATTCCACTTACCTAGTTATGTCTGCTCTATAGTGCCTATTTCTTTAATTGGATAATGTTGTTTAGTAATTGAAGATTATACTAGCTTTAGTGTACTAATAATCTTAATTTTAGTAACTAGCTTTAGTGACAGGAGGCGAATATTTGCATATCTTTCTTTACTCAAAACTCCAGCAGCATAGCAACATAACAACCAATCAGAAAAGGTTATGATGCCCATAAAAGGCCCTGTCTATAACATAACTTCCTCTTTCTTTGAAGCGAAATGACAAAACAATTGTAAATATAACCGTAGGAAAACGTCAACAGTTCAACAATATAGAAACACATCCGACTCCAGAAATTCCGTGATGTAGATGTAGTAAGAGAGGCTCTTTGTCTTGTTGTGAAGATTTTCATACTGCAATAAAAAGAAAAAAGGTGAAAGGTCTCTGGCATGATAATTTGTCCGCATGCAATCTATCTTAAGAATCTGATTTCACCATGGCTGTCTGAAGATCAATTTATCCATCTACTAACTTGAACTTACTGTCACTTAAAAAACATAGGTATACACTCTATTACCAGTACAACTTCCCTCATACACCCTATAACATTCGATTAAGGTACCTGTCTAAGTCTTAAACGTATAAACAGATATATACATGTCTTCCTGAACGCTAAGGTATATTCTCATCCACACGAGTAATCTATGGGAGGGATCCAATAGGGTGGGAAATATTCGCCTCCTGTCATTACTAAAATTAAGATTATTAGTACACTAAAGCTAGTATAATCTTCAATTTTACCACATGACAGGAGGCTTCCAGACAGTTGATATGGAGTTTGGTCTCTTTGCATTTTTAAAGCTTCGAGTTGACTAATGTGAAGGAAGCATGAGATGTTTGCCGGAAGTAAAATGTCCTAAAGGTACTCTCTCGCGACCAATCTGCGCAGCGAATAATGTCGGCCAGGGAGGCGCCGGCCGATAAGGCTTGGGAAGCCGCCGCCCCTCTGACTGAGTGCGCTCCGAAGCAAGGTTCAACGCCCGCTAGAGATAATAGCCAGCAGATCCATCTGGCCAGTGTTGTTGTGGACACTGGTCTGTGAGGTTTTACATAGGAAATCAGGAGTTGACCCGTTGAACAAGTTCGCAGGGGGCTTGTGATTTCGGTATACCTCATTAGTGTTCTGACCACACATATTTTGGGGTCTGTTCCAAAGTATGGGTATGACACTGACGCTGAATCTGATTTTGTGCGTCTCAATATGGTGAAGGTAACCCCTTCTGGTGTGAGGGAGAAACCGTCCACATCGAACGCCCTAAATGAGACGAGGCATAATAAGAGGGCTAGCTTCGCTGAGAGTTGTTTCAGTGATAGATAGAGGTTGTCCGGCCATTCCCTAAGGAATTTCAACACCACCTCCACCTGCCAGAGGCGTGAGTACTTGGGTGCTGGGGGTCTCGTTAATTTGGCACCCCGCAGTAGCCGGCAAACCAGGGGGTCTTGGCCTATCGGCCTGCCCTGTATCGGGACGTGTGTCGCCGATATGGCGGATCTGATCACATTGAGGGATCTATATGATCATCCCAACGTGAACAGGTGTGATAGGTAGTTAAGGATCAATGGAACAGGTGCAGTAAAGGGATCGGAATCCCTTTCCACACACCAATCGCTCCAGGCCGACCATGCGGAAATATAGCATTTCCTGGTGCCAGGAGCCCATGAGTCTCAGAGGAGGTCTTTAGCCGATTGCGATAGGCCGTGGACTGACCAGGAGCCCCTGAAATAGTCCAGGCCACTAGTTCCAGTTGTCCTTCCAGGACGAGGGAGTGTGCCTCCCCCTGAGGTCCCGTCAGAATTTGAGGGGTGGTGGGAAGAAGAAGTGGGTTCTCATAAGACATCTCCAGGCGATCTGGGAACCATGGTTGGCTCTGCCAGAGGGGTGTAATGAGCAGGAGTGATATCTTGTGGTTGTGTGCGTATCGTAGCACCCATGGAATTATGGAGAACGGTGGGAATGCATACGCACCCTGAGTGGGCCAGCTCTGTAGAAATGCGTCCGTAGCCTCGCTTTTCGGGTCCGGGCAGCTGTAGTACCTCGGTAGTTGGTGGTTGGTCCTGGAGGCGAATAAATCTATTGTGAGTGGATCCTTCCACAGTTGCAGTTCTTGGAAAATCTCTTTATTGAGTGTCCAATCGCTGTTGTCTCGCCAGTGGCGCGACAACCAGTCCGCCGTCAGGTTGGATATTCCCGGTAGATATTCAGCCTGTAGCGTTATGTTCCGTGACAGGCAGAACTTGTAAATGTCTTTCGTGGATTCTGTATGAGCTCGAGACCTGGCCCCACCTAGGCGGTTGATGTACTGCACTGCCGACACGTTGTCCATGCGGAGTAGGATGCAGCAGTTTGATTTGTCCTTGGCCAGGCTGCGGATGGCGAAGGACCCCCCGATCAGTTCCAGACAGTTGATATGGAGTTTGGTCTCTTCCCCTTGCCATGGGCCTCCCGTGGAGGCGTCCGTGCAGTGTGCACCCCATCACCATAGGCTGGCGTCCGACTCCACGATGAAGTCTGGGGAAGGGCCAAAAATCACCTTGCCATTCCATGCTTGAATGTGCAGTAACCACCATCAAAGTTCCGTTCTCACCTCCGTCAGCTGTCGTATGAATGTCTGGTGCGTAGGTATCCCGCCTTCAGCCGTTGCATGGCCCTGATTTCCTTCCGTATCGAGGCTATCTTGTCTGGGGTAACTGAAGCACGCATTCCTTCGAGTCGATATCGAACCCGAGGAATTGGACTGATTGGGAGGGAGAGAGAGACGATTTTTGTCTGTTCACTATGAAACCTAAGGATTCCAGCAAGCGAACGACAAATTTCGTCTGCAATCTCAGCCTGGAAGCGGATTCGCAGAAGATTAGCAAATCGTCCAGGTATATGAGACATCGAATGCCCGAGGACTGGATGTGAGTCATCACCGGTCTCAGCAGCTTCGTGAAGCACCACGGAGCCGAACTGAGGCCGAATGGCAGACACGTGAACTGGCAGAGTTGTTCTTACCATCGGAAGCATAGAAAACGGCGGCTGTGTATGTCCATGGGTACTGACAGGTACGCGTCTTTGAGATCCAGGCGCGTGAACCAGTCGTTGTTGATGAGAAGGTCTTGAAGGAGGTGGATTCCTTCCATTTTGAAGTGTCTGTATGTCACGTAGGAATTCAATTGTCGGAGATTGATGACTGGTCTGTACTCGCCAGTTTTCTTCTTGACCAGGAAGATGTTGCTTATGAAGCCTTCCCCTCCTGTCGCATACTGTATCGCGCCTTTCTTGAAGAGTGAATGGATCTCTTCGTCTACCAGGTGTCCTTGGTCCACCAACATGTGTATTGGAGGGGGGGAGGGGTCTGTATGGGTTGTGCTGAGGGGTTGTGACGAAGCCTCTCACGTCTTGAGTACCCAGGCGTCTTTGGTAATAAGCTTCCAGTTCTGTAAGAAAAAGGACAGGCTGCCTGCTATAAAATTGGAAACATTTTGGTATGTAGGTGGACTCACCATTAGAGAAACGGCCGCATCCTCGCCCCCTGAAGCCTCTCGACCTTCCTGCCCCTCGGTACGAGGATGGTCTTTGTGTCGTAGAAGGGAAGAAGCTTGGGGCTTGTGAAAAGGGTCTGGAACCTGACGCCCAAAACCGTCTGGTGGCTCGGTTCCTCTGCCGACCAGCCCTCCCAAAAAACCTCTTCCTGGTGGGTTGTGGAAAACCTGTTTGAGAGAGGTCTAGGCCTTGTTCAAGGTGGTGAAAAGATTCACATGATTTTTAAGCTCCGAGATAAAAGCATCGCCAAACAAGAGCCCTTGTGCTTTCGGTCCGATTTCCTTGGCACCTAGATCCAGGAGTTTACTATCTATGTGGATCAATGCCGACCTACGTCTTTCGGTGCACAGTGCGGCGTTGGAGTTGCGTAGAAGGCACACTGATCGTTGGGCCCATTCACGTATGATGTTCGGGTCAAGCTGGGAGCCCTGGCTGAGTGCCAGATCTGCAAAATATAGTATCTTAGCGATGGGGCCGAGTAGGTCCAGCACTTTGTCCTGTGCCGCCTTCATGCCTTTCTCTACACCCTTACGCAGGTCTCGTCCTGTACGGGACATGAAGACCACTACCGTGCTGTCAAATTTGGGTGTAAGCGCTACTTTATCCGGTATCAGTGGTCTGGGGCATTCGGCTCTGAGGCATGCTCGTACTACTTTCTCTAGAGGCTTGCGTAGCCAATAGTGTATGAAGCTCGTCAAGTGGTCTGGTAGTGTCCATTTGGAAGAGCGTGGGTGCCGGATGGTACGTGGGTCGAACAATGGGTTCCCTTGGTCGTCTGTGAACTTTCCGTCACCGGCTTTCCCGGCTTTGTTGTCATAGGTGTTTTCTTCTTCTCGGTCGTCTTCGCCGAGAAAAGTCTCCTTGACATATCTCGAGGAGGTGGGGGGTAGGTCCTGCCACTCTTCCTCCTCTGATGATGAGCCGTCCCCGTGCCATTCGTCTACTACGTCTAATGCGTGTGGTACATACGAATCCGCTTCGTCTGAGGAATGTAGTGCTCGGGGTGTAGGCAGTCGTCGCTCTGTGCTCTGACTCCGTTTAGCGGGTAACTTGCCTTTGGTCTTTGAAGACGGGGGGGAACCCTTCCTTTGTCTCTTTGCCTTGGAGAGCTCGGATCCCAAGGCCTCCATTGGTTCTGGGGGGCTTGTGTCGCCCTGGCTTTGGGGCAGTGCCCTCAGTAGGGCCTTTTCCACCGAGGCCGCCACTGCGGCATTATTCATAGCCTGAAAATCTTGGCTGGTCTGAGTGTCCTCCATGACTCGTAAAGTCTTCTCTCGTCCTGTTGGGCGAAAGGAAGAGTCAGTGGGGAGATGTGATGGTGGGTTAGTACATACGGTGCCAGACTTCTGGTACAACTGGGGGTCGTCCGTCTAGTAAGTTGTGTAGAGAGTTAGGTGTGTGCCACACAAATGTAGCAGTCTGGAAAAAGTGTCTGGTAGTGGTGTATCCAGATTCACCACAGTTGTATCAGAGCTGGGTGCACGGTCTACCGGTAATCGGTTATAAGCTGAGGCATAGGCCTCCGTGCATGTAATCGGGGTTCACCCCGGGTGGTGTGCTGTGGTAGACCAGAGGACACCCACATCAATGATAAAGGTCGGTGAGTGACCGAGCATGCATATCTGGGGGGTCACCCCAGGTGGTGTGCCATGAAAAATTACCCAAAGGACACCCACATTCAATTTGTACGGTAAGGTACAGTAATACAGTAAAACCCAGTGTAGGGCGTATTGATAGCCTGTGTCTGGGTAGGGACGGTAATATAGTATAATCCTGTGCAGGATATAGTAGTATAGTGTGACCCTGCAGGGTATAGCAATATAGTATGACCCTGTGAAGGGTATAGTAATGTATAGTATAACCCTAAGTAGGGTATAGTAAGCTGGTATGACCCTATATAGGGCATAGTAATCCAGTATGACCCTGAGTATAGAGACATAAAGATCCTGTGTGGGAAATTATTGTGTCTCCTTTAATGCATGCATGTAATTATAAGTGAGGCAGTATACTGTTGGCAGGCACTGTGTTAAAAATCACAACAGGAAAACACATGGAGAAAAGAACATTGATATCCTGCTTGTCCTCTCCCATTGCACACTTGGGAGGGCATACATAGGTGGAGCCCGGCGGTCGGGTGAGTTTCCGATCCGCCGAGCGAGCGGGGAAGGCGGCCGTCCGGTATCTCGCGAGCCGCGAGATCCAAGATGGCCACCGCCCGCGTGTGAAGGTGCGCCGCGTTCCGCCATCGCGCGGCGCGAACAAAGTTGATTAAAACACAAAAAACGTTGACCCCAGCCTCCCTCCACCCGTCCCCATAAGTCCCCCGTGAAATTAGAAGGGGCCGGCCCGCGAGGCGCGCGCGACACAGGTAGTCGTTGCGCTCGCGGGTACCAGGCAGAAAGGTGGAAACTAAAAAGGGGGGAAAACAGAGGGCAACAGAGAAGGGACAGGGATAAGGGGGCCAAGGTAGCAGGAGTAACCAAAAAATAAAGCAATATACAGTGGATTGACAGTCAAAAAAACAGAGTACATTAAGAAACTGCCAGAGAGGCAAAATACTCTGACCTGATGTTGGCTGGATCAGCAAAGAAAGAGGAAGGGATGTCATAGACAGGGCCTTTTATGGGCATCATAACCTTTTCTGATTGGTTGTTATGTTTCTATGCTGCTGGAGTTTTGAGTAAAGAAAGATATGCAAATATGAAGCCTCCTGTCATGTGGTAAAATTATATTGTGGGTTTATGTTCAAACTTGTCTAGCCTCATGTACATGCTATATCACAGTTATGTCCTTCCAGCAAAGTCTAACCAAAGCAATCCATAATTTCTATGATGTAAAACAGACTTTATACTCTGCTACTTTCCAGGAAACTGCAGGTATTAGAATATTGCTAACCAAAGAACAATAGAGAACATAAAGAGCCATATTGGACTACCATATGGCTACTAACCTTAGAGGTTGGTAACAACTATCAATGTAGAAATTACAGAGCAGAATGAGCCTGAGGAGAAGTACCAGTTATCGTTGAAGCATGCTATATAATTGGCTACGGGATCTTAAACAAATGTCTGAGAAAGCAGATGGATGTGAAATGCTCCATTATTCATAAACACATTTTTTTCCCTTTTTTATTTTTTGTGGAAGTAACTCTGTCACTAAATATTCTCTTTAACTCTTTCTTTGTAGTGTCAGTTTTTAGCTATTAGAAGGAAGGGTGGGGTGTGGCAATAGAAGAGTAAATACAGGGTATAGAGATATATCGATGTGATTAATGAAGATCCAGTCATTGTGCAATTTTAGTGGACTTCATACTTACAACATTTTTCTGCAAGTTTTCGAAAATTCATTAACGGGTCACTCTGAGCATAAAAAGCAGTTTATCGTAATGATGTGTTTATGGAGATCCTATCCACGCAGCCTATACGCAACCTTATAAAATTAATAATAATTTTCAAACTGATCTTATAGCACAATTTGTTTACTTTAGATGCTCTTTACTCCTTTTCTGTTAATTTGTCTTAAATCACACACAGAAGGCAACTACATAATCAATTAGGCAGGAAATAGAAACTTAAATTAAACACATTCTGCAATAAGATAAGACAAATCTAATAAGTATGCCTTTTTTAGGAAGTGTGTAGGAGGGCTGTGTGAGTCTCAGTTAGAGGTTGTAGGGCTACATAAACAAAGTGATTTGGCTTCTAAACTACAGAGAATTGAGCAGTGAGACTGCAGGGGCATGATCTATAGTACATGAAACTCAATTAAGCTAACTTTATTTTTTTTGTAAAGTATTTCTTTAGGAGTTCAAGATTTGCTTTATTCTTATGTGCTCTCCAAATGCACAGACTCAGTGGCACATATGGGTGCTCCAATAATTTCCTAAGCAGTTGGTGATTGGTCTTCTCTTCCATGTACATGATTGTCTATTGTAAAGTTAGTTACTGTTTACCAACTAGCCTAGCCTTGCCTTTGTCCAGTATTTGTTTGTCGCTGCTGAGCTTACCACTTTGAGCTTTTACTTATAGTAACATAGTAACTAAAGACTGGGCTTGGGTTTGCAATCTGAGCTAATATTGCTGCGGCCCTAGTTACTAAAGTGTCTGCCATCCTTAATCAGAAGATGCAGGGGCATTTTGGTCCTTAGGTGAAACATACGATTTGTATAGAACAATGACCCACGATTTCTGCCCCAACCACCTGTAAAGACTTAGGGAACACATTCTTCTGGAAGTGTAACTGGCAATAGGAATGTTAATATTCTTCTAAGACTGTACTTTATCGATATTAGACAACACATCCAATCTCTATCTCCCTGTCTTTTCCATGTCTTCATCTTAGGAATTCTACTGCCAGAGGGCTCTTTTTTTAACGTCTCATGGATTTTGTAACTCAAGCATGTATAAATAGCCACTTGTAATAATCTTTTGTCTTTAGCATTTAGTAACATTATCCATTTGTTAAATATAAGACAGTACCATGGAGCATTCCAACAGCTTCCTATCCTATTTCTGGTTTAGAGAGGTATTCTGTGTAGGACTGTTTAGTGACTATCCAAGACTATCATTTCTATTGTCTAACAGCTCTTCAAAATCATAGAATATCTCACTTTTCTAAATTTTTCAGCCTTTTTGATCGGAGGGATGACAGCCATTGTAATGTCTATGACAAAAGCCAGTTCCAGGAAGAGATTAATTGTCTCTATATCTCTCCTGTTCCAACTCAAGTCCGACATAAGAAGAATTCTTCAGCCAGAGAGGAACGTCTTTTAAGTAAATATCAAGAGCCAACACAAAGAAAGAATTGATTACATTCTGTTCAAATTTGAACTGGTGTTGAGAATTTGCAGAGAGAATCACTGATTATATGGACTTTTAAGCAACAAGAAATACAAGTGTCAATGCTCTGTTCTCAAAAGGGCATATGGCATGTTTTCATCAACATGTCCATTTAGTATTTACATCTAGAATGAAACTAGTAGCACTGCACTGTACTTGGCACATACATAAACATTTGATGATAAAAAATGGTTTGTGCTATACAAATATCAAGCCACAGGCATTGCTTTATTAGCTACATTTACAAAAAATAAATGAGAGTTCTAATGCCCATGGGATTGTAAAAAGTAATGCATTTGTTAGATATCAAGAGCACGATAAACTACAGGGTCTACCCCTAATGCACCAACCTTTACTACCTGGGTAATTTTGTCATGGCATTATGTTTAGTCTTTAACATAACAAAAAAATGAGTGCCATTTCTGGACAATAGCTTCTGTCCGCTAGTTAATTTAAAGCATTGTTCCGCACTGACGTCACCAGAGTTGTTGCCCCGGAACTTGTACAAACAAGTAGTCCCTCCTTCCGCTACATCCGGTGGCAAAAGCTCACAGCGTTTTAGATGCCAAGCAAGCTAGCAGTACCTCGTGGAAAGGCGATGTTAATATTTATTAAGTTTAAAACCGCACCCCTTTGGCAAGCGGAGCAAGGTATGCTGTAAAAGTATATGTTATAAGGATTCATTGCGTTCATGCCGTTAACTTAACCCCTTAACGACGCTTGATGGAAATTTACGTAATTTACTAAAGTTAACCCTAGATCACCGCAAACATTGTCCCTGCAGCTGTGATCGCTCTGACAACCAATCAGAGCAAGCACATGTGCTGCAGGGACTTCTGATCCGCCTCCCCATGCTTCCGTGTTTAGTGTGAAGTGCAGAGAGATGGATCAGCAGTGATCTTCTCCCAGTGTGAAAAAAATTAAGTTAGTTTAAAATCCCCCCCCCTTTACCCATTTTAAATAAAACTGATACCCTTCCCTGCCAATTGATCACTGACAATTGATTACTTTACTGATCAATTGGCAGGGACTACATTTTACTGTGATCTGATTTTTTTTAACCCATGAGGGTTAACTTTTATATTTTTTTAACCCTCAGGGTATATATAGTTAGCTAACTGAGGTGGGTGGAAGTTAGTGGGGAATTGGGGAATTTGGTGTTAGGCTAGCTAAGGGTTAACATAAAAAAAAAGATTTTAAAAAAGCTTTAAAAAGTTAAAAACAAAGTTTCAATAAAGTTTCAAAAAAGTAAAAAAATCCCACCCCCCTTTACCCGGTCCTAATAAAAATTAACATCTTCCCTGCCAGTTGATCACTGCCTAGAGTGATCAAAATAGAGATCACAGTATTGTACTGTGATCTGATTTTTTTTTTAACCCATGAGGGCTAACTTTTATTTTTTGTTAACCCTCAGGGGTTAAATTTATTTCATTAATTAATTTAAATATTTGTAAATTATATGTTTTGCTAGCTGGGGTTGGTGGGAGATTGGGGATTTTACTGTAAGTGCTGCTTACTGCTAGTTAGGGGTTAACGGTAAAAATAAGTTTATCATAATTCTAAAAGTGTAAAAAGTTTTAAGAAATTTTAAAAAAGTTAAAAAAATTTAATGAGTAAAAAAAAGTTTCAAAACAAGTTTTTAAAAATAAATAAAGTTTAAAAGAGTAAAACAATACATTAAAAATGCCTTCACCTACAAATGCCTTCCACTACACCTGGTACAAACTAGCAAAAAAATGCCTTTTGAAATACCCCAGGGTGTTTTCTTTAAAAATTGGTATGTGTTTGTGGGAAAGTTTGAATAACCAACCAGCTAAACTATTCCGAAATGGAACATGGACACAGCAAAACAATTCAAAATGTGAGAAAAACTGGAATGTCTGTGTCTCAAATGTGCCCCTTCAGTGTCCACATATACCTGGCAAAGGTACATACAGGGGTATTGCTGTATTCAGATAACATCGCTGAGCAACATATGAAGTATTATACAACTGCAGCACACATAAGGTTTGCGAAATATACTGTGCAAACTCACTTTGTGTGTCAAAAAGGCAGAAAAATGCTTATTACCATTACACTTGGTACAAGCTAGCTGAAAAATTATCCCACGCTAAGGTTCAAAATATGCCTTTTGAAATACCCTGGGATGTCTTCTTTAAGACATGGTATGCCTTTATGGTGAAGCTGGAATATATAGCCTTATCAAGTGCTCCAAAGTGGGACAGGGACGAATCGAAACCTTGAAAATTCACACTTAAAAACCTGAACTTGTCACATCTCTTTTACAGCACTGTAACTTCACAAAATAGTGCCTAGGTCATACGGCCATACATTGGGCATATTGTTCTACTCAGAAGATGTAACTGAGCATAATTTGGGGGATTTTCTGACAGTGTTACATATCAAGTGTAAGAAATACTTAGCAAAAATGCAACATGTATGTAAAAATCCCATTTTTTTCCCCCTCCCCACAAGCATGGGCATTGGTGAAAAAATAGTGACAGGTTAAGGCATAATATACACCATATAAGATACCCTTGGGTGTCTGCTTTATCAAATGGTAGCCCTTTGTGGGGTTATTTGAAAAGTCAAACAACTATAATACCCCAAAATGGCCCATCATATCCATCTATGAAAATTCTAACTATAGAACTGAAATAGCCTTGTCTCTTATATGGCATTGTAGCTTCACAGAATAGTGATCAGCAGATGTAGCTGAATAGCTACTGTGCAGAAATAGCACACACCAGCTTTATGAAATACACATTACAAAAACCTTGCTATATGTGTAAATGTCAAAATAGAGAAAAAAACACAATTTTACCCCAATATTTAGCAGAGATTGGCAATAAAATGGCCAGGGATGTGTGTACCTTGGGCGGCAATTTCCAGGGGCAGCAAAAACCGCCGCCCCCAAATGCCCAGGCAAATACCTTGTTTGCCTCGTTTTATGGGAGCCCAAGAGCTGGCCGACTGGCCACCTTTGAGCTCCCCTGGGGCAGCAGGCGGTTGTTTCTCAGGCGGGCCGCAAAGGAGCACTTTCCCCCCCGAGCTCTCTGATCAGCTACTTCGCGTGACCCGCAGTAATGATGGTAGCTGGAATATGACGTCATATTCCGGCTCCCGGCATCACTCTGCGGCACGCGAGGGAGCTGAGCAGAGAGCTCAGGGGAAAATGCTCCCTCGCTGAAAACTTAGAGCGCCCAGCTGCCTTCCTGCCCAGCAGCCCTACTGGACCCCAGGTGAGAAATCCACCCAGCTATCCCAAACGTAGGGAGGCTGGGTGGATTTAAATTAAAAAAATAATAATAATAATTGTGAGTGTGGGGAAATGTGTGTGTCAGTGAGTGTGTGTTAGTGAATGTGAGTGAGTGTGTGTCAGTGAATGTGAGTGTCAGTGAATGTGAGTGAGTGTGTGTCAGTGAATGTGAGTGTCAGTGAATGTGAGTGAGTGTGTGTCAGTGAATGTGTGTGTCAGTGAATTTGAGTGAATGTATGTGTCAGTAAATATGAGTGAGTGTGTGTGAGTGTTTCAGTGAATGTGTGTGAGTGTGTGTCTGTCAGTGAGTGTGTGTGTTTCAGTGAATGTATGTGTCAGTGCATTTGAGTGTGTGTGTGTGTCTGTCAGTGAATGTGTGTGTGCGATCAATCAGTGTGTATGTGTTGGTCAGTCAGTGCGTGCATCTGTCAGTCAGTGCCTGCGTCTGTCAGTGAGAGTGTGCATCTGTCAGTGAGTCTGTCAGTGAGTGTGTGTCCGAGTAAGTGTATGTCTGTCTATCAGTGTGTCAAATCAGTGAGTGTATAGGGGTGTAATCAGTGAGAGTATAGGGATGTATATAAAAAAATACCCCTTTCTGTCTCATTAGAGATATCTTTGCCAGAAGCTCAAGGAAGCAGGCTGAAGGGTCAGTGTTAGGACCCGCTTAGGGTCTGTCAGTGAGTGAGCGTCTGTCAGTCAAAGTGCAGCCTTGACAGGAAGGGGTGGGAGAAATTTAAATTAGGTGGGGTGCCCGGGCACCGTCCTGCCTAGGGCAGCACAAAACCTAAGTACACCACTGGAAATGGCTACATAAAAAGTGTTAAAATAACCTTAGGTAAATAGCCTGTGATGTCTACTTTATATAAATAAATACTTTTGTGTGGCAATTTTGTTTTCTGTGATGGCTACTAAACCTACAAGACAAACTTACCAACTTCTAAAATTGTTTCACATTGAAATTTTATTTTAGTCCTTTTATTTTGTGACCTGTAACTTTCAAAATAAGCTGAAATCCTATACATATTATGTACTCTATAAATCAAGACACATACATTAATTTATTTTGAATTACTTTTTCTAAGCTGGACAAATTATACAAACACTATTATTGCCCAAAATGTGTTTTTTCCCCATTTTTTTTGCATTTGTTTTATATTTAATGATAATGTATCTATGTATATGTGACATCAAATTAAAGCCCTGTTTGCCCTCTAAAAAAACTGTGTATAATATGTGTTGGTGCAATAAATAACAGAGATGCAAATTGCGTTTGAACACAAACAGCAAAAAATACAAAAATGGCTTGTGTCCTTAAGGGTAAGTCCAGTTTTTGAAGCTGCATCCTTGAGGGGTTAAATACATGTTATATATTATTCAATGTTTGTATATGAAGCACTACAGTTCGAAACTCTGTACATATGAGTTGTATTCCATTAAGGTGATTTGATGTACCGTAATTTCGCTTTGTGTATGCAACTAACTGAACTCCACGGTATAACTCTGTTTATAATCCTTTCGGTGAAACTCTGTAAGTAAATGTATTTTGTATTCCATCATTTATATTTTTCACGGTGCTAAAGATCTTGACGTTGGTGGTGTTCAGAGCATTCCAGCACACTGCTATGCAAAGAATAAAATACTGCACCCGTCAGAAGCTCTCTTCTCCCTTCTTTATTGATGCCAAAGGGCTGCTACAGCTACGGTAAAACAGAAAAAGTACAAAAGCATTAATATCTTATCTCTCATACTGGATGGACATATGTGACCAAGTTTGTCCTTGCATGCTGCAGTGGTAATGGTGCCAGGAGTGCCCGGGTGCCCCTCTCCACAAGGAAAGTAGTCATATTATTTGATAATGGTTTAACTTCTGCAGTCCACCGGGCTCCATGCCTTTCCTATTCCAATATGAACACACTGTGGTGGTTATGTTTATAGTAATGGAGTGTACCTTTAAGAGGGGAAGCCCTGCAGTATATATTTTCAAAATCAAACCTCCATTAAAGATACCATTTATACCTATAGACTAAAAATCACTCCTGTGTGTTATCGTGTCCTAGTAAGTGGGCATTGGCTATTTATTCAAAGTGGTGTGCCCAAAATCCTCTTGATTTGAAAAGTTGCAAATATGTCTACACAAACAGTGAGCAACCTATCCTTTTCCATACACTCATCAAAAATTCTTTGGGGAATTATAAGGGCGGGACAGTATTTCTCCCGTCTGTGATATGATTCCAGCAGACATATTGACATTCCCATTAACAGCGGGGATCTCATTAGCACGTAGTTAATTATTAGGCTGCATGGGCAATACATACATGTGAATCCAAGCAGGAAAAAAATGTTACAAGGAAGAATCACAGTCCTGTTCTCACAAACTACAGCTCAATTGCTATTTCAGCAAGCTAGAGTTAAACCACTTAATCGCTATATAAACAGGGATCTAAGTGATATGACTGAGCATGCTATCTGAACATTCTTAATCAAGCTATTCACTGGCTTTTGTTTAAATAACGAATCAGTGCAATTTACTGGGTAATGCAAAGGCTTCTTTATACAGCTGGTTAAATATTGTTAACAGTAGTTCCACCATAGATCTATGGAATGGTTTGCATTACTGTTAATTTTACATTTAACTGTTCTATTAACCAGGACATTAAACTGTCTCTTTCTTTCAAGTTAACAAAACCAGTAAAAATCTATAATATTAGGCTGGGAGAGCATCGGAGGGAAGGAACATGGTCTGTTCCCTAGTGTAAGCATAAGACGCTCATAGCACTATAAGGAACAGGTTTTTTTAGTAGTTATCTACAAAAACAACCTAACACTTTATGCACTATAAATGTGAAAGCTTTTTGTAGTATTTATGGTACAATGATTATTTAGGTTCAGCCCTAGTTGACTATTAGTGAATGTTTTTTTTGTAAGGCCCCTCTGCTGCCTTCAAGAAGATGAAATTAAAAAGTTAGAATTGCCCTTTGTTATTCATCCAAATTTTAATTCTAATGATATATTGCAGGCTTTGTGCTAACCTACTCTAGTGCTTGCAACCAATAATTACTGGACATATTGCAATCTCTGCACTATTATAGCACCAGTAGCGGGGTCAGGCTTTTGGTGCAACTCGAAAATAGGAGAGCCCTGGTTTTTGTCAACTACTTAAAAATGATTTGACAAAATATTCCTAGCACCAAAACCACAACAACAAGCTGTAGTAGTTATGATACAAAGAGTGTTCCTTTAACAGGACACTCTCACTTTCCAAAATGTTAGATATTGTGTTTAATTACCCCTATGTTTAACAAGTATATGTGAAAAATCCATACCTCTTTAACCAGCTACAGGGCGCCCCCATTTTAGCTTTCTGCAGTCATTGTTCTAAACTCTGTACAGGTACTCCTCGCTTACCAACCGTGTTCTGTTCCTACGATCCGGTTGTAGAACAAATTGGTCGGTAAGTGAGGAGTTAAGCGATTCCCTGCTCTGGTGCGATTATTTATGTTCTGAGAAATTTCCCCGAACATAGTCGAATGCACCAGAGCAGGGAATCCCTCTAATCTATGTTCGGGCAAATTTCCTCGAACATAGATTTAAGGGATTCCCTGCTCTGGTGCGCATGTCTGTGTTCAGGGACATTTCCCAGAACATAGACGAACGCACAAGAGCAGGGAATCCCTTTAATCTATGCTTAGGAAATTTCCCCGAACATAGATTAGAGGGATTCCCTGCTCTGTTGCATTTGTCTATGTTCGGGGACATTTCCCGAACATAGACGAATGCAGCAGATCAGGGAATCCCTCTAATTCCCACGACGGCTCGTACTTACCATCCCTTAAGAGAGCTGGTCGTAAGTGTGTGCTGTTGTAAAGCAGATAGGTCGGAAAATGAGGACCACCTGTACTTTACACCTGGCAGTCAGCATTGCGAAAGCATGCAGAGAACAGGAGAATGAAACAATATTTCTATTTCTTGTAATCTGCAATGTTTGCCCTGGCTTTGCCTTGTCTAAACTGGAGCATAGTGTAATCCCCTAAATTTTACTCTAAATTTAAAAGAAAATAGAAAACATTATGAAAAAGGTTAACCCAAGTTATAAGTAATTTTCAATGTTTTATTCATTGGTATAAATCCGGCGATGCAACAATTCCCCTTTAATAATTGCGAGTGGCATCATAATAAAATAATCAACCTTGTTTGGCTAAAGCTGTCTGGTGACTAATTTGATACTGTCACCTGTACTACGGCTTACAATTTAACACTGTGTCTCGTTCTCTGAGATCATGAGCCAACCCATACAAATTTACATATAATACTAAATTGCCCTTACCACCAACAAAGATATTTTTTGTCCTTTGCTTGTACCATAATTTAAAGGATGCACAAAAAAATTAGCAGTGCATATACTACTTCATCCCTTTGCAAATGAAACCATTATAATTGCTACGTACAAAAAAGCCAATTTTTCGGCCTTGAGAAAGAGGTAATAATTAAGGGAACATCTTCTCTACAGTCAGATAATGGCATTAGAAATTTACAGTGTCTTTGTTTGTACGAATCAATGTTCTTAAATACTGACTATGAACGAGTCAGCCTGTATTCACAAATTTTCATTATGCACAGTAAACACAGTACATCTCATTTACAAGTAATAAAATCAGCACTAATAGCTGTTACGTAACAAGTGTATTTCACTAATGTGTTTCAAGCTTATGGCATAAACAAGGATTACATTCAATATGAGCAGCATTGAGAAGTGTTTTTTCTCTATTCATGAAAAATGCTTTTGATAGTGTAAATGCTTCATTTTTATTTACAAATGAAAAACGTATTATTGTTAACGCAATAAACAATATATTTTTTTCAGGCTTATTGTAAGTGCCTGAACAACCAAAGACACAAAGCTGTTTTCGGTTCCAATATAAATTCTTTAGAATAAATGTAGTTGCAAGAGTATATTGCTACAAATATTCTTTTGATGAATTAACACATGTTAAACTAGGATCTCTTGTAAAAAACGATTGTTTAAACATGTACATGCATTCATTTATTGACCAGTTTTTTTTGTTTTATTACATTTTTATGTTTTATTTTAATCTTAAAAAGCGTTAAAATATATGTTTCAGGGCAAAAGATCAACCTACTGTCCTTTTTTATATTTGGCTTAAATCTAAGGGTTGTATCAAAAATTAATGGGATAGTGTAGCCTGCCAACAGGCTGTGGTAATCCTAATTAAATTGGCAGTGCCAAAAGCACATTAACAGGGTCTGTGAAATGTGTATCTGCTTACTGGGACCAAGAAATAGAAAAAGATCAGAGGCAATCTGTTCATATATGATGTATAGAAACACTGCAACAGTCTCAAAGCTTACATTTGAGCTTAGACTGACACCTCCTTTATGTTAATGCATAATGGAGATAATGAATTTAAAATGTGCAAAAAATAATAAATTAAAATGTGCATAAATTAAAAAAAAAACATTCCATTTAGAATAGACCCATCTAAATGCTATCATTTGCTGCCAATCTGCAGTTACTGCAGAGATCAGGAGGATTTCTTAGCCAATCCTAGTTCTCTCTTTGGTTTAAAAGGGATGAGCTGTACATATCCAGTAAATAATTTCACAGCAGGGTTTATGGGATATGTAGATCATCTGTCAGTACTTGCATTTATGAAATAGCTTCTGTTGACTGGCAGTGACTCCTGTCACTTGATATTTTTCGTGTTTACTCACGACATCTTATACGTGAGGCTGCTGGCAAGCACTCTCCTAGATGAAGAACCTGTACATGTCACTTTGTTTTTAGATTCTTAAAAAAAGTACAACTATATATATATATATATATATATATATATATATATATATATATATATATATATATCCACCAACATTGATTCCCTGTGAATTGGGACAACAGTGGTTGGGGTTAAATGGTGCAGACCGATGACTTGAATCATGCCACTGGTGCCACCAGAAGGGGGAGGATCCGCCTCAAGAACTGGCTGGTCAGCCTGGCATTAATGCAGACTAGGCTGCCTGTCAATCACCCAGGCCATCCAGCACTGTCTGAGTGCTTTCTAAAGGGTTCTAGTGCCCTTAGTGTAGCGTGAGCATGCCTAATGATGTGCTCACAGTACGCTTTGTAGGAAAGGTTCCCTGATTCCCAAAAGCGGGACACCAGAGAAGAAGCCTGGGAAAGCAGGATAAGGGCTAAAATTGTGGCTGTCCATCCAAAATTGGGACTGTTGGGAATCCTATTTATATATATATACATGGCTTCAAAATCTTTGATACGAGCTATGGAGTTGCAGGATGCCATGTGCATCTACCTGTTATTAGTTATTGCTATGCTGTTGACATAGCAGCAAAAACTAAGGAAAGAAAAAATGTAAATACCTTTTTAGATATACATTTGCAAGAAATTCGGCTAGCTCAAAATAGATCAAATCTTTCCAATGTAGTACATGAATTGAAAGTTAACCACGGTGAAATTAGGAGACCAATACACTATTGACATCAGTGATTAACACTTATATTTTCTTGCACACAGGGCTGGTGGGTCTCCTGCTGAACACCACTGAAATAGGAAGCACCTCTAGTGGCCATATGAGAGACTGCCACTAGGGCAGGGGTAGGCAACCTTCGGCTCTCCAGATGTTTTGGACTACATCTCCCATAATGCTTTTACAGCCATATTGCTGGCAAAGCATCAAGGGAGATGTAGTCCACAACATCTGGAGAGCCGAAGGTTGCCTACCCCTCACTAGGGTGTTACTAGGCAGCAATACAAACTAGAGGTGTTACTAGGCAGCATTGCGAACATTGCCTTTTCTCTAAAAGAGATGGTCTTTTTCAAAAAGGGAGTGAGGCAGCCCTAAAAAGAACAGGCATGCCACCTGACAGTAAGCATGGCCGACCACGAGCTATCAGGACAATGCAGGGAGTGCTGCTTAAGCACTGCTTGCATGGTCCTAGTGCCCGCAGCACAGCCCAAGGACATCTAATATATAAATCACTGTGCTGCCTCTAGATATTTCCTTGGTGTCCCCAAATGTGGGACATCAGGTAACTAAAGTGAACGTTGGGACAGCCCCTCAAAATTGGGACTGTCATTCCTAAAGCCGGACAGTTCGGAGGCATGTTGGTGAAATAAATTGTTTGAAAATCTGACATTCTGATTTTGAAAATTCACTTGAAGATGAGACCACTCTGATATACAAATGGTATACGTTTCCAAGGTATGTCACATCTCAACTGAAACTTATTTGAGACCAGTCTGAGTGGGGATTATCCATAAAGCAAGCTGTTATGTTTTTAACCATGATCACTGAGTTTATTACTCTTGCTATTTTGCTATTTTTAGCTGAGCACTTTTGGAAACATTTATTTACATGCATTGGACAGCAAATTTTAGCAGATGTCATTGAAATCTCAGTTTAAAAGTTGAGGACAGTCCAATACATAATGCAGGGCACACAATGTTCACATGTGTACGTTTCGGTTCTATGTGATATTGATAGCAAGCACCAGTAAACTTGTATGATGTTAATTGAATAGCAAGAAAGGTAACATATTTCTGCAGAATCAGAGATTAAGAGAATTCGAGAAATAATTTCTCTAGTTAGCTAGTAAATCTAATATTTCCTCCATAACAACATCTAACCTATTCTCAAATAAAAACCAAGACTCGATTTTCCTATTAAGTTATTACATGATTTTTGATTAGTAAGATTATTACTTTATTACAAATTTCCACATCATTGAATACCACAGCTTAAAGGATCACTATAGGGTCAGGAACACAAACTTGTATTCCTGACCCTATAGTGTTAAAACCACTATCTAGCCCCCCTGGACCACTCATGCCTCCATAAATATAGTAAACATCTTACTGTATTTAAGCCTGAAGCTGTAACTCTGCATGATGTTAGACTCAGAAAAACAAGCATTGTGCTGACATCATGAGAAGTGATAGTCTGATCCAATCACAATGCTTCCCCATAGGATTGGCTGAGCCTGACAAAGAGGCAGATCAGGGGCAGAGCCAGCATGAGTGAAACACAGCCCTGGCCAATCAGCATCTCCTCATAGAGAGGGATTGAATCAATACATCTCTATGAGGAAGTTCAGTGTCTGCATGCAGAGGGAGGAGATACTGGATGTTTGGATGCATTTTAGGCAGCCGTGACCCAGGAAGGATCTCTAACAGCTATCTGAGGAGTGGCCAGTGAAGTTATCACTAGGCTGCAATGTAAACACTGCATTTTCTCTGAAAAGACAGTGTTTACAGCAAAAAGCCTGAAGGTAATGATTCTACTCACCAGAACAAATTCAATAAGCTGTAGTTGTTCTGGTGACTATAGTGTCCCTTTAAATGTTTTGATTGTAAAATAGCAATAAAATATTCCAGTAATAGGTGGTTGCCATTATGCTATAGAATTTGGAATCATATACTTGTGTGTGTATAAACATGTGCGGAAGAAAATCCATTGTAAGGACCTCGAATATATGCAAATGCAACATCTGCTTTCACAGTTAAATAAACTAATAAACGGTATATAGGATACAGCGTTAATTATAATGATTTTTTTTCCTTTACAGTTCTCAAAATTTCTACTTGCCTACTAGCCACTAGATGAAAATTCAGCCCTGGCAAGTAGAAATCCCCCCCCCGATGAGTCTGCCATGGTCCTTCCAGTCTTGCTATGGTATATAACTTTAAGGCTTGTTTAGTAGGGTAGGGTTTGAAATTTTGAGCTCTGTCCTATAGCCATTTCCTGGGGTTTCTAGGCAGAAGTTTATATGATGCGCTCAACTCTCTTTTTGAGAACAATTGGATTGGCTCAGAAGTTTAATCCATTTACTGCTCATGGTAAATCCTCATGGACTTCAAAGTGATTTCTTATTTTATTTTAAAGTTCTTAATGCATGTCATTCGGCATTATGTGTGCAATCGATTCAGCTCGCACTGAACTTCTGAAATATTCCATGGTGATAATATAGTTGCTAGTCTTTGTTGTGCTTCTAGTTTAACATAATTTGTTCTATTAGTCTAGCTTCATAACTATGTATATGTATTCAAGAAGAGAGACATCATTGTATTATATTCCAGGGAGACAATCTCCCTTTAATTCACATTAACTAATTTCTATGTCTTTAATTGCTCACTTTTGCACAGTCTATTATCTACAAGTAGTTTCAAATACTCTATAGACATTTACTGTAATAAATGCAATTTGTAAAACGAGATAGTTTTTGTTAATGGCCAAATGCTATTGTACATTTCTTTGTGTTAATCACATCTGTAGGGATGCAGACATAACATATCATTTTTACAAATGCTAGATATCATTTTAATGTCTTCTCATATATGAATAAATTAATTAAACAAATTAGACTCTTTCGCATTCTGTATTTTAACATTAACAGGGTTATTCACTTAAGGGAGAATTGTAAGGAATTCAACATGAACTTGAAATTTAAAGTCAAAATAGCTGAACCGGAAACGTTCTCCCATTCCGTTCGACTACTTTGGCCTTCAATTTGAAATTCACTGCAATTTAAACTTTAGTGAATAACCCTGTAAGGATATGGAAAAACCACATGCAATGGTTTTCACATATTATATTGAGTAATAGCTTTATATGAAAGGTCACTGTGTCAGTGATACTATCCTGGATCTGAATACTATTGAACAAAAGAGGCAACTGAATCAGGGTCCTAGAGTAGCAGGGGCCCCAACCAGGAGGTCTGTCAGTTGTCAATGCATTAAATTTATCTGTAGCAACTTTCCATGTCGTGAACTATATGAAAGACCAGAAAACTTGTCATTACACGTCATATTTAGTTATAAAACGCCTCATAATAAACCCTACAATGCCCGGTAAATGTGATTAGATAAAGGGGCAGTATAAGCATCATGACCAGTGTGAGGCATTGTAAAGGTCATGGTTTTGGTAGGTTGGAGGCTCCATCATCCGGTTCTGAGTCAAATTGGAAGATGACATCTGCAGCTTATAAGCACCTTTAATGATGTTGTGATTATTTAATAGAACAGCATTTTGCAGGCTTAGTTAGAATGAGGTATGACACAATTTTGGCATTATATAGTCAGATACAATTGTGTGCTATGGTGACAATGGGTATTTAGCCAGAGTTTTTGCCTTAAGCTTTTATATATGTTATTTTAATAGTAATGTGGTGCTTTTAACTAACAGTACAATCAGGTAATAGCTGTGACAGAATAATTCAATTACCAGTTGTTTCATTTTGAGGATATTTTTCACACTGAGACTGAGTTAAGTCCTCCATGTAAGTAAGGATATCTTTTATACGTGATTTACACCGAGAAGAATATGTTCGGCCTTATTCTAGCACAATGTGAATATTTTATTTTAATCATACCATTTGTAAAAGATCAACTATTCTATTATTTAAGAATGTTTTTTGTTTTTTCTTTAGTAATTTTTATTTTAATGCATTTATTTCATATCTTTTAAATGTGTCCATTATACGTCTACATGGGAAACCTTTGATTGACCAGCTCCAGACAGGAAGGGAGTTAGTGCTGGGCAAAAAGAGGTTGGATCAATTTAGCTACAAAATTTGCAGAGGAGGCAAAAGTTTTGTGACAAACCCAGCCATTTCCAAACTTACACTGTCTGTTTGCAAAATATACTGATTAGGTAAATAAGGATATTATGACCAGAAAGGATATACATTTTGTTTACATTGTTAATAAATTACTAATTGCATTAATAAATCACCAGCAATCATAGGTTGATTCCCGAGCTTGTCATTGGTGTGGCTATGTAATAAAAATAAATATGATCACCTCTAGAGAAGAATGAATCTATAAATATAATGGAAGCTGTTCCATTTTGGCAGCTTGAACATTTGTAATAATGTTTCATATTACCTGGGCTAATTTCATAGCACACAATGTAGAGCTATACTAATTGAAGGTCAATAAACCTGTTTAAAAGCTTCTCTGATCAACTTGCTTGTGACCTTTTCACTCTGGAATGAAGCATGCTTTTATCAGCATAAGCTACATTAAAAAACACATAAAATGTTGGTCAAAGGTGACCTCTTTTATTGCCTGTTTTTAAATGTAAAAATACTATACACAAAGTTTCAAAACACTAATCGAGCTATGCCATCCCCACTATTAGGCAGACACATTTCAACTTGAAATGGAGTTTGAAAAAGTTGAAAAGGTCTCGCTATAAAAAACTATAACCTTTCTCAGCTGTTTAGCTCTGGCAATGCTAGAAAGAGGCACTGGAAGAGGGTTTATTAAAGCATTTCTCAGGCTGTGTCTAGGTTCACAGCAGAGGCAGTGGTTGGATATTGATTACTCAACATTAATCATCTGTTCTCTGTAAAGCCTGACATGATAATTAGCTGTCAAATCAGGTTAGATAATTGCTCTATTGTTTCCTACCAATGTAAAGTCTGATCTTTTAGAAATCTGCTCCCATTTTTTTAGGGCATTTATCCATTTTGTCACAGCAGGGATTAGCAACGTATTGTGACGTCAGTGTTACTTAATAGGAATATTGATTTAAAAAAAATACAATTTAAACTGCCCTCAAATCAATCAAATCACCATTTCATAACATATATAAAACATTGGTGTGTATCAATTTTGATCATACATTTTTTGTTTCATTACAGGGTCACCTCTAATGAACATTTTTAAATGTTCCATATGTACACACACACAAATGGCACATACTCATATGATGATGCAAATGCTTTGCCTTTATCATGAACCTATAAACCAAACAGACAAGATATATTGCATTATTTGGCAAGTTGTGATTTTACCTACGCCTTGGACTACCTGTTATATTCCCTATAAATTAAAAAGCGTGGTTGTAACATAGCTTTCTGAACCCCGGTTGGGTACCTCTGCTGACGGATGCTCCTAGTGCTCACTGAGGACTCCAAGCACTCCACCAGACACCATCAGCACCTGCAGTTCCCACATCCAGCATTACAGCTTGGCTGGATGTGGGGAAAAAGATGTGGGGAAAAAGATGTGGGGAAAAAGTACCTCAAAATACAACATATCCCCACAAGTCACATCCCCTGATAGCCCCGATTTGGGTGAACAACATATCCAAAAATCACCCAGATCGGTTCAGGGGTTCAGGAATTTCCTGGAAGTCTTATTTTTGCCCCACCGTGCACATGGTCCCATGCCAAAAACAGTTCCATACACTTGATGACAAAACACTGCTGGATAATTTAAGATGGCCGCCACCACATGTTTGGATCTGTTCCAGTTAAAAGTCCATTTTGAACATGGGTTATCACAGGGCCTATAGTTCCAAACCAGTGGCGAGGCTACTTTCACCACATATCTTCCAAGGGAAGACTAACCAGGTACCTGACTTTCTGTCGATACCTGTGTAAGGCTGGCAGCCCACCCACATCAAACAATTGCTGGACCTGGTGACTCCTGTAGTCCAACTCTGTCCCATAGCCAGCATGACAGCTGCGTGGTGGGGAAATTTGTTAGTTCCCGGATCAAGGGCTCTGCCCTGATGACAGCCCTTCTGCTGGGGTGGGTTGGGGATCTGGATCAGCCGTCCAGCATCCCTGTAGATCCAGTACAGAGATTGCGGTCCCATCTGTACTATTGGGGTCTGTGTTGTTGTCCCCCGGTAGCTGGGGAGGCAGACCAACTGTCCCCACTCCTGGTAGCTTGCTCTGCTGCTGGGGAGTGAGACCGGTTGTCTCCACTCCCTGTAGGATACCCTGCCACTGGGGAGAGAGGACGGCTGCCTCCTCTCCCTGCAATCTATACTGCCGCTGGAGAGTAGAACCGACTGTCCCCATTCCCAGTAGCTCGCTCAGTCACTGGGGAGGATGGACGACACCCTCCACTCGCTGTTATGCACACTGCCGCTGGGGAGGGAGACCGGTTGTCTCCTCTCCCTGAAACTCACGCTGCAGCTGGGGAGTGAGACCGACCGCCTCCACTCCCGATCACTCCGGCTGCCGCTGGGAAGAGAGACCGACCGTCTCCTCTCCCTGTGTTACCCACTGCCACTGGTGAGTGAGACCGACCGTCTCCTCTCCCTGAAACTCATGCTGCGCTGGGGAGTGAGACCGACTGTCTCCTCTCCCTGTAGGATGCACTGCTGCTGGGGAGACAGGCCGGTTGTCTCCTCTCCCTGAAACTCACCCTGCCACTTGGCAGGGAAGACGATGCTCTCCTCTCCCTGTGACTCTGTCCGCCGCTGGGGAGAGAGACTGGTTGTCTCCTCTCCCTGCAAGGTACACTGCCACTGGGGAGGGAGACTGGTTGTCTCCTCTCCCTGAAACTCACCTTGCCGCTGGGGAGTGAGACCGATTCTCTCCACCGGCTGTAGGATATACTGCCGCTGGGGAGGGAGACTGACCGTCTCCACTCTCTGTAACTCACCCTGCCGCTGGGGAGGGAGGTCGCTACTCTTACTTAGTTAGCGGCATCTGGCCAGGTATTCACGTACCTGGTATCTGCAATAAGGCAGCTGAAGCGCTATCGTGCTCTAAATTTCTGGAGCTCATTCTAGTCCACCCGTCAGCCGAGCCTTACTCCATGGATCCCCTGGAATTTAAAAGACCTGTTAATGGACTAGATTTACTTTTGTCCCAGAGTAAATTTCTGGCCCAAGTGGGTCTGTCCTCTAACAAATTGTATTTGACCGGGATTCAACACCACATGTTAATCACCTTCCCTAACAAAAAAAACTTTTCTAGCCTCATGCCCAATAAAAAGTGTCTTTAAAGGCATATTACAGTTCAAAAAAGACTGCCTATTGACAGCAGTAAGTTTTGGGGCCTTTCGGACTTGTTAGATACAGCCCCTTTCAAACCAAATACAAACTAAATTCTCAAAGCCACTATTTATCTGGCTTTTTATGGTTTCCTAAGACCTAAAGAGTTTACAGTAAACAAAACTTCTGACCTTGAATTATGCCTTAAGTTTTCAGACTTAAATCGGGAATCACGATCATTAAAGTTTATCCTTACAACATACTAAAACTAGTCGAATAGGACACCCAGTACAGATACCTTACTATCCTACAGATAATAAATGGTGCCCCGTTAAAGTATTTGACTTCTTAAAACATTCTCTAGATTCATCTTAAATCTAATTCCCCTTTACTCGCAATACACGGCTATCCTCTTACAACTCAAAAATTCATGTTCTACACTAGAACGTTATTGGTTAAACTTGGTCTTAACTCTGCCTCATTTACGGGCGACTCATTTTGGATAGGAGCAGCTACAGCAGCTTCCAGCCACAATAAACCCGCACACATCATAAAAAACATGGACCGGTGGAAGTCTTCAGGATATTGCAAGTATGTGCCACAACCAGAGAAAGAAGTTAGGTTGGTCTTCTGTAACATCGCAATGTAATATTAAGAAGTGTTAAATAAAGGTTTGATTTGCATATTATCTTTTTTGCCCTCTTTTAATTCAGGCCTAACCTCTCGTCGGTTCCGGCACACTTCAACCGACTTTTTCATATAACATTTGTAGTATGAATGCATATTTATACTCTATTGGCTGGTATGTCCCAACCACAAATATATATAAATTTTGCCAGATTGATAAAACAGTACATAATGTTGTCCTAGGAATGCACAATAAATCAATCAAAGGTCAAAAGAACTGTAAACTAAGAATTACTGCCTTAACCTGTCCCTATAATTTAGAAGAACAAGTTCAGGCAACTCGGGTCAGATAAAACCAGCCACAGCTGGCAGATAAAGAAAGAGAAGGTGGGTGAGTGGGGAAGGAATTTCAATATAAACCAAGTGCAGGCTAGCCTCTGTAAATTGGACACTCCAAATCCAATAACAAGAAAAATGTATATATAGATTAACAGGGCGCCACAGTCACTAAATAGGTATAAGTGGGGGAAAGAACCATATAATAAATATACTAGTAAAAATAGTAATTTATTGGTACAGAAGTAGATAAAAATATATAAAAATTAATAGCACAATCACAAGTGCTCAAAACATATAAGACAGGAACCCATAGGTATAGCAGCTCACTAATACATAATGCTGAACTGGGCAAATAAGGTGCAGATAGTAAAAGTGCAAAATGCAGTGCTAGTATAAAGTGCAAAACACTAGTACCAAAAATGCACCAAGTCCATAATATGTAGCCCAAGAAAGAGAAAAAATCAGCATATATAAACAATAAAACCGCTGATACCACGATGCAGGGTCCCAAGGGGTCGTCAATGTTGCAATGCTCAACGCGTTTCGTCGTCAGACTTCCTCAGGAGCTTCAGCTGGCAGATACAATCATTGCAATTTACTGGGACCAGATCAGACAATTCAGCTTACCTTTAACAACTTACCCATGTCAGGATAGGCTCATTCATGCACACAGTAGGCTGTACTAGTAAAACTATGTCTGTACAGGCTGAGTATGTATGTACAGACTTCTGAAGTGTTTATTTGACTGTGATATTAACTAATATAGTAATACTTAATTATACTAAGGCATTATTATAATTATTATTATTAAAGCACAAGCATATTCATTAATACTAAAAATATATTTCTCAAAGATTGTTTTATAAAAAATGCATTTATTGTATCCCAGCACAGAGAGCAAGCATAAACGGTATTTTGAATGTTGGCTGTGGAGTTTCCTCATCATGGTAAATGTTCTTATAGTATTTACTAGTGTAAAGTAAGTAAAAATCATGTTTAATTCTTTAGCTCTTTCATGCTCAAGGTGACATCGTTGCCCCATTGATGTTCAGACCTTATGTGCACTTGATGTCTGCTGAGAAATGTGATACAAGGACATATCATTTTTTCTTAAAGGACCACTATAGTGCCAGGAAAACAAACTTGTTTTCCTGGCACTATATGGTCTTTAGGTTCCCCCCTCCCTCAGGGTCCCACTCCCGCCGGGCTCTAAGGGGAGGAAGGGGTTAAACACTTACCTTTCTCCGGCGCTGGGGACTCTCCTCCCTCTTCGGCTGAATGCGCATGCGCGGCAAGAGCCGCACGCACATTCAGTTAGTCCATAGGAAAGCATTCTTAATGCTTTCCTATGGACACTGGTGTCTTCTTACTGTGAAAATCACAGTGAGAAGCGCGGAAGCGCCTCTAGCGGCTGTCAATGAGACAGCCACTAGAGGTTGGATTAACCCATATGTAAACATAGCAGTTTCTCTGAAACTGCTATGTTTACAGCTGCATGTTTAACCCTAGATGGACCTGGCACCAAGACCACTTCATTGAGCTGAAGTAGTCTGGGTCCCTTTAGTGGTCCTTTAAGCAAGAGAAGTGTGAGCACATTATATCCATTTTCACTGTGTCAAGTGGACTCATCAGTGGTCACTCTAGGAACAATATATACGGGGGGAACATAAGATACCAGAATAAAAACTGGGGGGCAGTAATAATTTCCATTAGGGAGGATAGCGTGCCATCATAGGCTGTGTAGTGTCATCATGCTGTGCGTTTTGGTGTCAAACACCACAGAATTAAAAAACAGAATTAACATAAGTCACAAGGAATTCTTGTTTTGGGCTGGCTAATGACACCTCTTAATTTTAATCTTTCAGCTGTTTAGTAAGTAGCTCCCCTATTTGCTATCTTTATGTGGAATTGCCATATTTAACGACCCCAAATAACGGAGCTATCTGCTAACAGTACCATGATTTGGTATCTCTAAAATATGGAAATCCCATATAATGGCAACAATTTCGGGAGTTATCTACGAACAGCTGAAAGATCAAAATTAGGAAAAGCCCTTTTCTTAATTAACATTTTTGTATTGTTTAGTAAATAGCTCACTTATTTTCTATCCTTATGTGGGATTGACCTACTTAAGGAGCTATCTATTAATCACATGCACATTTCCATGCACACACATTCACAATCATAGATATGCACAATCACAGACATATGATTTTTTATTTTTTTTTGGGCAGACTAGATGGGCAGACTAGATGGGCCGAATGGTTCTTATCTGCCGTCACATTCTATATGCACACATAACACTCACATACACACAAAACACATAATCACAGACACACACATAATCACAGACATACACAATCATAAACCTACACACATTCAATCATACATACACATATTAACAGATATACACACTTGATCATTGACCTACACACATATAAAATCACAGACCTACACATGCACATAATCACAGATATAGATGCACACAATCACAGACACATACACATAATCACAGACAGTGGCGTACACATGACCCATGGGGCCCCGGTGCGAAAATTGATCCGTGGCCCCCCCCCCCCCTCGCGCTTACTCTGCGCGGGCCGGGGCAGCAACACATGGCGGCGGGCAACTGGTCGCAGGGGTTGCGACCACGGTATGTACGCCACTGCATGCAGATGCACACACACTTAAAGGACCACTACAGACACCCAGATCACATCAGCTCAATGAAGTGGTCTGGGTGTCAGGTCCCTCTAGTTTTAACCCTGCAGCGGAAAGCATAGCAGTTTCAGAGAAACTGTTATGTTTCACTGAGGGTTAATCCAGCCTCTAGTGGCTGTCTCACTGACAGCCGCTAGAGGCGCTTCCGCCATTTTAAGACACTGAACGTCCATAGGAAAGCATTGAGTAATGCTTTCCTATGGGCGGTTTGAATGCGTGCGCGGCTCTTGCCGTGCATGCGCATTCGGAGCTGAGAGGCGGAGGGATCCCCAGCGCCATGGGAGTCCGGCGCTGGAGAAAGGTAAGTGCTGAAGACACACACACACTCTCACAAACAAATGCATACACACTAGCTAACAGACACACACATTTACTGACAAAGACACACTCAGCGGCAGACATACATACACACTCACTTACAAAACATACACTCTCACTGACAAACACACACTCACTAACAGACATCAAACAGACTCACTAACACACACACACACAAACACACTCAGTAACAGACACACACAGTAACACACTCACTGACACTCACTAGCACACACTCTAACACAAACACTCACACACACACACACACTAACGCTCACACACACACTAACACACACACACACTCACTCACACACACACACACTAACACTCACTCACACACACACTAACACTCACACACACTAACACTAACACACACTCACACACTAACACTCACACACACTTACACTTACACATGTTTTTTTTTTTTATTTAATCCCCCCAGCCTCCTTACCTTTTGGAGTGCTGAGGGGATTCCCTGGGGTCCAGTGGTGCTGCAGGGCTCCTGGGGGGGCCGGTCACCCGGCGGGCTGGCTGGTCCTGCGGGCGCGCGAGGGAGCACTCTCCCCTGAATGCTTCCTCTTCAGCTCCCTCGCGCGCCGCGTACTGATACCGGCGCCGGAAGATGACGTCATCTTCCGGCTCCGGTATCAGTGCGCTGCGCGAGGGAGCTGAAGAGGAAGCACTCAGGGGAGAGTGCTCCCTCGCGCACCATCCGGCCACGGGTGTAAGCAGGGCCAGCCTCGGGGGGCCCGGAGGTGGCCGGCTCCTGGGCCCCCCAGGAGAAGAGGCTGGCCCAGAGCGTACATACCGGGTCGCAGGGGCGGCCGGGCCCCCTGGTGGGCCGGGCCCGGTCGCAGCCGCGACCCCTGCGACCCTGGTATGTACGCCACTGATCACAGACACACGTACATAACCACAGACACACACATAATCACAGACATACACACACAATCACAGACATAAATACACATAATCACACACCATGAGTCCGGAGCAGCCTGCCCCCGCCATCAGCTCTCAGCAGGCTGCGATGCCCCAAGCCACCTCGGCACCTTCTTCGGCTTATGACTGCGCTGGCCAGGACTCCTGCATGCTGTGACAAAACAAGAAGAGAAACAAAACCAAAGCACACACAGACACAAACCAAGATTCCTCACCAGACTACCTAGGGAGGGAGGGTGGAAAAGTGAGGATCCCTGCACTTTTCTTAGCTGACTGGTAAGTCCCCACCCAGTGAGCCCTTATTTATATGTTCCCCACTTTGTAACAATTGTATCCATACTGTCCCAACCCCTTATCTCTGGCAGCAGTCATGTCTTCCCTTCCTTGTCAGTCCAGGGTGGTTCTTGACTGCTGACTAAACCAACAAACCCAATAAAACACGTGAGAACTTAGTATGTTGGGTAAGGGCAACGGCCACAGCTTTATTAATTACCAAATGCCAGCGACTTCTTAAAGGACCACTATAGTGCCAGGAAAACAAACTCATTTTCCTGACACTATATGGACTTTAGGTACCCTCCCACCCCCAGGGTCCCATTCCTGCTGGGTTAAAGGGATTAAAACCCCTTCACCCACTTACCTTTCTCCAGTGCCTGGTTCCCTCTATGTTGGGGAACTCTCCTCCTCCTGCTGACGTCAGATCCGAATGCACATGTGCGGCAAGAGCCGCGCGCGCATTCATACTGCCCATAGGAAAGCATTACTCAATGCTTTCCTATGGACGTCAGCGTCTTTTCACTGTGATTTTCACAGTTAGAAGCACAATACAAAACTGACCATTTCTGTTAAATTGCTTGACCCAGAACTGGAGACTCAGGGACTGTAGTTTATGCAAAATATCAACATCTTCTGCCTGGAGGTTTGTTTTGGGATGATAAATCTAGATCAATTGGATTTATGTTTGAACATTGATAAAATATTCAGATTTTGATTTAATATTTTAGAATGCTAGTTACATCATCTTGATGCATACCATATCTTATATTAATTTTGCTTGTGTGTTCCCTTTAATTTTCCTCTGTTTTGTAACTATGTTTAAGCAGGCCCACTTCCATGACTTGTGTTATGATGTACTTCTTTTTTCCTTGTAACCTTTGCATGACATTGCAGAATACATATAAATAATAATAATACTTTTTTTTATAATTAAAATACTAATATTTTATACATCGATGCTTTCCAGAATAAAGCCATGTGCATGTGCAGACTCTGAAATCACCTTGCAGTCAGAGACACCACTCCACCTCGTTCTTCTGCCCTCCTAGCATTCAGAAGGTTAAGAAGGAGGTTGGACTTTGTTAATAGGTTGTTTATGTTGTAGCAAATCTGAACATTTCAATGAATTACAGCAAACTCCACAGCACATTGATGGAAGGCCTTAGACATTTCAGATATACTTATCAGTAACACTGCAAATATACTCTGGTTTCATCCAGCCCGGCATAATTACTCCTGGGCTCTCCAGAACTCACTCTTTTTTTTTTCTCTCTCACAGGCGGATGACCTTTTCCCCTATGATTTGTGGACAGTAATCTAACAGCAGCCGTTTGGAACACTGGAGGCTTGCTTCCACACTAGCTCCAGATAAGCAGTGAATCTCCCACATCCCTAGTGCCTGCTGGAATTGTTTTCTCAGCTTTGGATATGAGAATCAGCTCACAGGTGGCAGGTAATACAGTTTTACAGTTTTATAGTGTAATACGTGTCTGACTATCTTTTTTTTTTTTTTTTTTTCTTCTTGTTTTGCTTTCATTAAGCTTTATCCAGGAGGGCATTAAATGCATTGCAAGCCCTGATGTCTTGCAAAGTACGATAAATCTTGGTAGGAAATAATATCTCATTGCAGTGCTGCAAATTCTAGTTTTTTGAGGCATCATTGCTAATTTACTACAAACTCTATTATTAGCTAGCAAAATTACTGCTACCAGAAAAAAATGCTTTTAATTGGAACAAAACATCTCTTCAGGAAATGATAGCAAATATGATGGAATTAGATGTTTACTAGATGGATAAAGACTGATCAGCCACAACATTAAAACCACTGACAGGTGAAGTGAAGAACATTGATTATATCGTTACAATCGCACCTGTCAAGAGTGGGATATATTAGGCAAGTGGTGAAGAGTCAGTTCTTTAATTCCCTGTTTTAGAAACAGAAAAAATGGGTAAGCAAAATGATCTGAGTGTCTTTGACAAAGACCAAACAATTGGGTATAAGCATCTCCAAAACAGCAGTCTTGTGGGCAGGGCTGGACTGGCCCACCGGGATACCGGGAAATTTTGCTGTGGGCTGCGGTACCTCGGACAGCCCTAATCATCGTGCTAAAGTAATTTAAATGATTTTGCCATTGGACTGTGCCAGTCTCTGTCAGTCAGAGGGGAGTAATGAGAGAGGAGCTGGGGGCTGGTGCAGCCACCTGTCAGTCTCCCTGCACAATGCTCAGCAATTCCGTCTGCATGCTCCACCTCTGCATGCAAGCCCCATCTCTGGAACATAGCTCTGCCTCCCACTCTCAGGCCGTGCCCCCACGCACATTACTGACCTCGCTGGAAGGAAGAGGCCACAAAATGGCAACTTCACCCATCAAGTGCCAGGTAAGCTTCAGCCATGACGGTGATTGTGTATGTGTTTGTGCCAGATAGTGAGTGAGCTTGTGTGTGTGTGTTTGTGTGTGCCTGCTAGTGAGTCTGTGTGTGTGTGCCTGCTAGTGAGTGAGCTTGCCTGTGTGTGTGTGTGCCTGCTAGTGAGTGAGCTTTTGTGTGTGTTTGCCAGCTAGTGAGTGAGTATGTGTGTATGTGTGCATGCTAGTGAGTGAGCTTGTGTGTGTGTGTGTGTGCCCCTGCTGGTGAGTGAGCTTGTGTGTGTGTGTGTGTGTTTGTGCACGCCTGCTAGTGAGTGTGTGTGTGCCTGCTAGTGAGTGAGTTTGTGTGTGTGCCTGCTAGTAACTGAGCTTGTATTTGTGTGTGCCTGCTAGTGAGTGAGTAGGTTTGTATGTATGTATGTGTGCCTGCTAGTGAGTGAGCTTGTGTGTGTGTGTGTGCACCTGCTAGTGAGTGAGCTTGTGTGTGTGTGTGTGCGTCTTCTAGTGAGTAAGCTTGTGTGTGTGTGTGTGTGTGTGTGCCTGCTAGTGAGTGAGCATGTGTATGTGTCTGCCTGCTAGTGAGTGAACTTGTCTGTGTATGTACCTGATAGTGAGTAAGTCTGTGGTGTGTGCCTGCTAGTGAGTGAGTCTGTGTGTGTGCATGTGTGTGCCTGCTAGTGAGTGAGTCTGTGTGTGTGTGTGCCTGCTAGTGAGTGAGCTTGTCTGTGTGTGTGTACCTGCTAGTGAGTGAGTTTGTGTGTGCCTGCTAGTGAGTGAGTCGGTGTGTGTGTGTGTGTGTGCCTGCTAGTGAGTGAGCATGTGTGTGTGTGTGCCTGCTAGTGAGTGAGCTTGTGTGTGTGTGCACCTGCTAGTTAGTGAGCTTGTGTGTGTGTGTGTGCCTGCTAGTGAGTGAGTATGTGTGTGTGTGTGTGCCTGCTAGTGAGTGAGCTTGTCTGTGTGTGTGTACCTGCTAGTGAGTGAGTTTGTGTGTGCCTGCTAGTGAGTGAGTCTGTGTGTGTGTGTGTGTGCCTGCTAGTGAGTGAGCATGTGTGTGTGTGCCTGCTAGTGAGTGAGCTTGTGTGTGTGCGCCTGCTAGTGAGTGAGCTTGTGTGTGTGTGCCTGCTAGTGAGCTTGTGCGTGTGTGTGTGCCTGCTAGTGAGTGAGCTTGTGTGTGTGCCTGCTAGTGAGTGAGCTTGTGTGTGTGTGCCTGCTGGTGAGTGAGCTTGTGTGTGTGTGTGTGTGTGTGTGTGTGTGCCTGCTAGTGAGTAAGTCTATGTGTATGCATGCCTGCTAGTGAGTGAGCTTGTGTGTGTGCACCTGCTAGTGAGTAAGCTTGTGTGTGCCTGCTAGTGAGTGAGCGTGTGTATGTGTCTGCTAGTGAGTGAGCTTGTGTGTGTGTGTGCCTGCTAGTGAGTGAGCGTGTGTGTGTGCCTGCTAGTGAGTGAGTCTGTGTGTATGCATGTCTGCTAGTGAATGAGCGTGTGTGTGTGTGTGCCTGCTAGTGAGTGAGCGTGTGTGTGTGCCTGCTAGTGAGTGAGTCTGTGTGTATGCATGTCTGCTAGTGAATGAGCTTGTGTGTGTGTGTGCCTGCTAGTGAGTGAGCGTGTGTGTGTGCCTGCTAGTTAGTGAGTCTGTGTGTATGCATGTCTGCTAGTGAATGAGCTTGTGTGTGTGTGTGCTCCTGCTAGTGAGTGAGTTGTGTATGTGCGCCAGCTAGTGAGTAAGCTTGTGTGTGAGTGCCTGCTAGTGAGTGAGCATGTGTGTGCCTGCTAGTAAGTGAGCTTTTTTTAAAAAGTCCTGGAAAGGGCTAGAGGGCTGCAAAAGAAAGTAAAATGTATTGCCTAAGTACTAATATACTTACCCAGTGGAAGAAGAAGAATGTTACACTGTATACAGTTTTAAAAAAAAATGTATACAAACATAGCCAGGATTCAGCTGTAAGCATTTGCAACACTTACAACAATCAAGTAACACACATTCATATAAAATGTAAGTTACTTGTCCAGTCAATGTAATGACAGGAATGAATAAGTAAATAACTCCCTAATTCCCATGGTAGAGCGTTATCTACTAAAAGGCTGAAAGTCATGAATTGGTCTTTCAGCCAAATTTACTAATACTAAGTAAAGATTACTTAGTATTAGTAAATTATGCACCTTCTTGCTATACCGCGAGTAGGGGCATGTCGTGAGCAGCCTATGGCTGTTCATTGTTGAAAAAAAAAAAAAAGGTTCCCCCCTCCTGAGCCCCCACCCCTGAACGGCGGGTAGGGGCCCTAAAGTAAAATAAGGGGGGGACCTATTGTCCTCCCCCTGGCCCCCACCCTGCCCACACCCATAAGCGGTGGGTGGGGGCCCTAAATAACAATTGTGGGGGGGACCTATTGTCCTCGGGGGGACCTACATTCTTATTTAGGGCCCCCACCCACCGCTCAGCGGTGAGGGCCGGCGAGGTGGGGGGGGGGGGGGTACTAGGGTTTTTTTTTTTTTATTAGTGAGCAGCCACAGCATCAGAACTGCATCATGGAGAAATGGAAGAAGGTTTCCTCGTCTCATGAATGATGTTTTCTTTCATTCAGGTGGATTGCTGGGTGCATATGCATTGTTTACCTGGAAAGAGATGGCAGCAGGATTTACTATGAGAAGAAGTCAGCCAGTCAGAGCGACTATTATGCTCTGTGCAATGTTCTGCTGGGAACCTGGTTTCCTGGCATTCATGTGGATGTTACTTTGACATGTACCCACTACCTAGAGATTGTTGCAGATCACATATACTTCTTTATGGCAATGGTGTTCACTTATAGCTGTGGCATCTTTCACCAGATAATTCAACATGCCACACTGCAAAAATTGTTCAGGAATGGTTTGAGGAACATAGCAAAAAGGTCAAAGTGTTACCTTGGCCTCCAATCCAATTAAGCATCTGTGGGATGTGCTTTAACAACAAATCCATGGATGTCCCACCTTGCAACTTGCAGGACTTAAAGCATCTGCTACTAATTTCTTCATGCCAGATATCACAGGGCATGTTCCGAGGTGTTGTGGAGACACATTAGAGCTGCTTTGGTAGCAACAGGAGGACCTACATGATATAAGGCAGGTGGTTTAAATTTTGTGGCTGATCAGACTATGCAGGGCTGTTCAATGAGGTGAGAATTGTCAGGAATTCAAAGTGAAATTCTATTTTATGGCCAAAATAGCCAAACTGAAAAAAATTATCCATGTCAGCTTTCATATGAGTTTTATTACTCTGGCCTTCAATTCACTTTGACTTCACAACAATTCTCATTTTAGTGAATTACCCTGATGGTTTTCTATGGGTACAAAAAAATCCTATCTTTTTTTTTTTTTTTTAAATCCTATGCCTCCCTATAACATGTGATGGTGGTCACATGTAGCCTGGCCTGATATAGCCTGATTGAGTAAGTGCACCACAATAAAATTGAATCTATACATTGTCAAAGTGCAGAGAATCATGATTCACTTTTCGCTTCTGTAGTGTAGAGTCTTGCCTGCTAATTTGTAAAACAATGTAGGGGTTATTTGTATGACCCTAGTTGATCTTTACCCTTCACTGCACTCATGGTGAAGGAATGATAAGAGACTGTTTGTTTAGACGCTAAAATGTATATTATTTCCCTCAACAACTGCACATGGGGCATAGAAAGATGGGGGTACTCACTGCCACCCACTCATTAAGCCCCACATCCCATGTACATTTTTTTATTGCCCCTCGCTCCCATCTCCCCATTCTGTGCTCTAGAGTCTTAGGGGCCACAAAAGTGTTTTGTTTTCTTTTTTTGTTGTTGGCATTGTTTTATTTTTAATTTGGCACACAGCAAGTTTCTCTGTTTACATCTGTAATTAATTCCCTTCATATTTTCTCCAGCTACCTGGACTCTATGCATTTGCTCCAAGAACAAAATGATGCTGGAAGTGCTGTGGTACGCTAGGAAATCAGTTTGTGAATGCGACCGTCATCTCAGACCAGGAGGCATGAGATGGAATAAATCGTACCACTGCAGAATGATAAGAAATCAGACACCATTTTTAGTCTGTTGGTCAGCAATTACATAGCATGTTCTGTCACTTCCTGTCATTTAGAAAGTTAAACGCCATCTAGAGTCTGGACTGGCTAACCGCATGCATGTTTCAGCATTATATTATGTGTAGTAAAGGTGCAACATCACACACACAAAAAAAAACTTTCCTTTTTTTAATTTGGGCTGGGGAAGGGGCAAAAGAGACAGATAGAGGTTTTAACTAAACCCATTACATTTTAGTCATGTCGAATAAAATCTACTAGAGATTTAGTCGACTAAAACTAGACTGAAACTAAAAAATTCAGATGGCTAAAATACAACTAAAACTAAAATGGCTTTTTAGTCAAAAGACTATGCTGCCAAAATGAACACTGATCCAGTTACCATTAAACACCATACCATGATATTTTGTGAAATGTTTTTTAATTCTGGGGAGGTTTGAATATTTTCAGCATATTATTTTATGGCTAAACACAGTCAAATTACATTTCGACTCCAGCTCCTAAGAACTGTTTGGGCTCCATTGCTGACACCATTAGGGACTATGCAATACCCAAACTAAACACTAGAAGAAGCACGTTTCTATCTGTACGACATGACTTTTAGATGGAAGTAATGGAAGTCAGGGTGACATCCTGGAAAATAAAATTGGCAGTATATTAATAAAAAAAATGTCAAAGGTTTGAAGCAACTAATCTAACAACATATAAATGTAACTCTAGCATGAAGACACTTCATATATAACCTTTACTCTTCCTTTAAGTCGATCCCTTGTGTTTTCAAATAATTTTATTGATTTAGCCTCTGCCACCCCTGCTGGTCTGTAATTCTATAAACTTCCTTAAATATCCCTTGAGCCAACCACCCTATAGCTTCAGACTATGACCTCTTATTCTTGCCCTTCTCTATCTCTGAAATATCCTTCCTTCCTGTACAATCATATATTGCTTAATGAATTTAAGAGATTTTTTTTGTCACAGCTCCTTTCTTCCCTCTAAAGAGCACATATTAGATTTTTCTCAGTAACTTTAATGATGTAGACTAAAACACTGTTTCTGACTCCGTTGTAAAGAAACCCCATTGGTGGCAAGCTAATACTTCAATACAATCTTGATTTCATGAATGATTGGTATGTAACAGCAACAATGTTATCAGGAGATACTTGCTAAATGAAAGATTCTAATTAGAGGTACTTAAATGGATAAAAAAAAAAGACTGAGTTAAGTTAAATTGATTGTTTATTAGTATCTTCCTCTTATTTTAAACTGCATGTCACAGTTTCAAATTCCATAATGCACACACAGTGTGATGTCCCATCATCCCAGCTAACTATATTGCACGGTTGTGTTTAGTTGTATATTCCATGGAGTAAATTTTAAAGCGGCACTGTCATGCTGAATCCCGTTTTTTTTTAACCCCCTCCCGCCTCCACTACATCCAATTGACCCCTTAGTCACCCCCAAATGCCCCTAAACCCCCCAGATTACCTATTTATTAATCTTTATTTTCTGCCCCGATCTTTATTCAGGGCTCCGCCATCTTTGTGTGGGTAGCGGAAGTCCCTGTGGGACACGTCATCTGCCCACACTAAATAGCACTGAGATTCCCGCACATGCCCAGTGAAACACCTGGACATGCGAACGGGAATTTCATCAATTCATTCATCAGATAGACGAATGAATGAATAGAAAAATCAGACGAACAAACAAATACCGAATATCAGTGTTCGTTTGTTCGTTCAGTTTATTACAAGGAGGGAGCTACTGGCTTGCAGCTCCCTCCTTGTAATATGTAAATATAGAAGCCCCCCAGGCCCCCCTCACTCTATGGGGGTCAATATGACCCCCATAATAGTATAAGGGAGATTAGAATCTCCCCAATGCCCCTACTCACTATACCGTGAGTAGGGGCATGTCTACTAAACAGTGAGCAGCCAGTGGCTGCTCACTGTAAAATAAAATCCCTACTATCCGGCCCCCTCCCCTGCGCGGCGGGTGGGGGCCATAAATTACAATGGGGGATGGGGACCTACTGTCCTCCCTCCCCGGCCCCCACCCTTGAGTGGCGGGTGGGGGCCATAATGATAATGAGGGGGGGACCTACTGTCCTCCCCCCGGCCCCCACCCCTGGGCAGCAGGTGGGGGCCATAATGATAATGAGGGGGGAAACTTACTGTCCTCCCCCCCCGCCCCCACCCCTGGGCGGCGGGTGGGGACCATAATGATAATGAAGGGGGGGACCTACTGTCCTCCCCCCGGCCCCCACCCTTGGGCGGCAGGTGGGGGCCATAATGATAATGAGGGGGGACCTACTGTCCTCCCCCCCGGCCCCCACCCCTGGGCGGTAGCCATAAAGATTACGAGGGGGGGACCTACTGTCCTCCCCCTCTCCAGCCCCCACCCCTGTGCGGCGGGTGGGGGCCATAATGATAATGATCGGGACACCTACTTTCCTTCCCCCCCCGGCCCACATCCCTGGGCGGCGGGTGGGGGCCCTAAATCAAATAACCCCCCCAATCAAAGGTGACTAGGGGTCCCCAAGCCCCTAGTCACCCAACCCCCACCCAAATAAAAAAGCCCCTACCTACCCCCCCTCACCCTAAAAAATAGTGAGGGGGGAATAAAATTACTACCCTGTAAATAAAATTAAACTTACCATTCGACGTCTTCTTTTTTCTGAAATCTTCATTTTTCAGCCCCAAAATAGGCCAAATAAAAATCCATTATACCCGTCAAACTTAAAATAAAATAAAAACCCCGAGCGCAAAAAAAAACCTGACGAAAAAGAAAAAACCCGAGCGCAAAAAAAATAATCCATCTTTACCCATGGAGGGCTCCGCGCAGACTGAGCTCCGCAGGGCAGGGGAAGGCTTATAAAGCCTTGCCCCGCCCTGCAATTAGGCTAAGAACACTCTGATTGGTGGGTTTAAGCCAATCAGAGTGCACTTTGTCATTTTACACAGCATGAGCTGCTCACTGTTTAATAGACATGCCCCTACTCGCGGTATAGCGAGTAGGGGCATATTATTTACTAATACCAAGTAATCTTTACTTAGTATTAGTAAATGTGGCTGAAAGACCAATTTAGGTCTTTCAGCCTTTTAGTAGATAACTCCCTAATACCGTGGGAATTAGAGAGTTATCTACTAAGCGGCTGCAAGATGCAGCCACAGCACGAATAGGATCGGAGTTTCATACATTCGAATGAAATTGCGATCCGAACAAAGTGCTGAATTGCGTTCTAAAACAAACGAACATACTGTTCTCATTCAGTTAGAACGCAATTCGGCAGTTTCGGCTAAAATGACAGGAAGCATCGTGGGAACAGGGAGACAAGGTAAGGATCATGGGAAAATTGCTCTGACCAGCGGAAATGAAGCACAGAACAGATCCTGAGAGAGGGGGAGAATAGGAAGAGATTGAGGAAAGGTAAGTTCGGCATGACAGTGCCGCTTTAAGAATGCTGCAGTTCTGGAGTAGTAGCAAACAGATAATCATAGTCACTCCAAATATTGTTACTATTATTATTTGTATAATAATAAATACATTTTACTTTAATTTGCCAATGCTTTTTAATATTACAAGGTAATGTCGACAGAATCAAGACGTGAAGAGGGTCCTCCTAAAATGAGCTTACAGTCTAAGAGAATATATAATTTTACAAACATGCGCTCATAAGACTATTCATGGGTGGACAGTGTATTGGAAAAACTGCATGAAAAATGTAAATAAACTTTGAAAAATAAGGTTAACTTCGCAGTAATGAATCAGCTATAAGAGAGGCATTCCAATATGTGTGTTTTTCGAACAAGACAAGGTAACCATCAAATTTTCAAGAAGGACAGATAGACGATGCTTAAATTATAGGTGATGTGATCTCAAACACTACAAAAAAATGATTGGCATTAACGGGAACATTCATACATATTATCAGCACATGTTAAACTACATCAGCGTAGAGGGCAGAGAGGGTTGATTTGACACATTGCAGGATATTTGGTAAATACCACACATGTATAACCACAAAATTGACATCAGAATATCTGTGACCCCTTTTGACATCAATGAGGGGGTAGTCCTTTAACTGCAGCAATATTTACAAATCACTGAAGTTCTAAGGCATCCTGGCTTGTTGCAAAGTTGTTATGGTGCTTTCAGTGCCCCTTTGATATAGCAGTATTTTGGTTTGTGTTAATTAGATCAGGAGTTCCAGATAGTAGGAACAGTGAGTAAAGTTACTAAAATATGGTTAATTTGTATTGTTAGCAAATTCTGGCAGAGGCCTTCTGTACTTTATAAAGTTATTATTACATAAATATGCCAAATGTTTGTTGCCATCATGTATATGTAAAACATAAAAAACAAACTCTCCCTAAACACTGACAAAACGGTCACAAAACGGTCACAATGATCTTTGGAACAGTACCTAAGTTACCCAATACAAAATTCCCATATATGGATCAAAACAAAACCAAATAGCACACTGACCGCAGTTCACTCTTTCAAATACCTGGGTAAGTTGTTAGAACCCAATCTATCTTTTGGCCTCCACATAGAAAAATCTAAACTTTATCCAAAACTAGGTGGCCTATCCTGCCTAAGCCCTACAGTTTAGGAAAAGTTTGTACAGCAAATGCTGATGCCAATCATTGATTATGGGCTTGTAGTATATGCACCTGCATCACAAACCCCCCTTAATAGTGTTGTCGCGAACCCGGAATTTTCGGTTCGCGAACGGCGAACGCGAACTTCCGCAAATGTTCGCGAACCGGCGAACCGCGCGAACCGCCATTGACTTCAATGGGCAGGCGAATTTTAAAAACAACAGGGACTCTTTCTGGCCACAATAGTGATGGAAAAGTTGTTTCAAGGGGACTAACACCTGGACTGTGGCATGCCAGAGGGGGATCCATGGCAAAACTCCCATGGAAAATTGCACAGTTGATGCAGAGTCTGCTTTTAATCCATAAAGGGCAGAAATCACCTAACATTGACACCTGTCCTCAAAGCCCAGCCCTGATACACACTGACACAGAGCAGAATAGAGACTGTTCCCCCTACATAGGGTCACTTGGCAGATATGGATTGACACCTGTCCTTAAAACCCCTGATACACACTGACACAGAGCAGAATAGGGACTGTTCCCCCTACATAGGGTCACTTGGCAGATATGGATTGACACCTGTCCTCAAAACCCCGGATACACACTGACACAGAGCAGAATAGAGACTGTTCCCTGTCCACAGAGACCATGGTACACACTGACACAGAGCAGAATAGGGACTGTTACCCCTACATAGGGTCACTTGGCAGATATGGATTGACACCTGTCCTCAAAACCCCTGATACACACTGACACAGAGCAGAATAGAGACTGTTCCCTGTCCACAGAGACCATGATACACACTGACACAGAGCAGAATAGGGACTGTTCCCCCTACATAGGGTCACTTGGCAGATATGGATTGACACCTGTCCTCAAAACCCCTGATACACACTGACACAGAGCAGAATAGAGACTGTTCCCTGTCCACAGAGACCATGATACACACTGACACAGAGCAGAATAGGGACTGTTCCCCCTACATAGGGTCACTTGGCAGATATGGATTGACACCTGTCCTCAAAACCCCTGATACACACTGACACAGAGCAGAATAGAGACTGTTCCCTGTCCACAGAGACCATGATACACACTGACACAGAGCAGAATAGGGACTGTTCCCCCTACATAGGGTCACTTGGCAGATATGGATTGACACCTGTCCTCAAAACCCCTGATACACACTGACACAGAGCAGAATAGAGACTGTTCCCTGTCCACAGAGACCATGATACACACTGACACAGAGCAGAATAGAGACTGTTCACCGTCCACAGAGACCATGATACACACTGACACAGAGCAGAATAGAGACTGTTCCCTGTCCACAGAGACCATGATACACACTGACACAGAGCAGAATATGGACTGTTCCCCCTACATAGGGTCACTTGGCAGATATGGATTGACACCTGTCCTCAAAACCCCTGATACACACTGACACAGAGCAGAATAGAGACTGTTCCCTGTCCTCAAAACCCCTGATACACACTGACACAGAGCAGAATAGAGACTGTTCCCTGTCCACAGAGTCCATGATACACACTGACACAGAGCAGAATAGGGACTGTTACCCCTACATAGGGTCACTTGGCAGATATGGATTGACACCTGTCCTCAAAACCCCTGATACACACTGACACAGAGCAGAATAGAGACTGTTCCCTGTCCACAGAGACCATGATACACACTGACACAGAGCAGAATAGAGACTGTTCACCGTCCACAGAGACCATGATACACACTGACACAGAGCAGAATAGAGACTGTTCACCGTCCACAGAGACCATGATACACACTGACACAGAGCAGAATAGGGACTGTTACCCCTACATAGGGTCACTTGGCAGATATGGATTGACACCTGTCCTCAAAACCCCTGATACACACTGACACAGAGCAGAATAGAGACTGTTCCCTGTCCACAGAGACCATGATACACACTGACACATAGCAGAATAGAGACTGTTCACCGTCCACAGAGACCATGATACACACTGACACAGAGCAGAATAGGGACTGTTCCCCCTACATAGGGTCACTTGGCAGATATGGATTGACACCTGTCCTCAAAACCCCTGATACACACTGACACAGAGCAGAATAGAGACTGTTCCCTGTCCACAGAGACCATGATACACACTGACACAGAGCAGAATAGGGACTGTTACCCCTACATAGGGTCACTTGGCAGATATGGATTGACAAATCCCTGACAAACAGCTACCACATGCAAGGAAGGCAGCAGGGGCGCAAATGACCCACTCCCGACGCGGGAAGGTAGTGACGACAAATAACAATACAGGACTCTTTAGAGGCCCTGTAATTGTAATCAGTCCACTTGAAATCCTTTAACTTTGATCAATTGGAGGGAAGTCTTCACCCTGTCACACCCATGTGCAAGAAATCTTCACCCTGTCACACACACACACACACAGGCAGACAGCCATACACACGCACACACACAACTGCGACTGACTAGGTTTGTCACCTCCTCAAAAGGACGCATGAGCCTACAGGCATTGCGCATGAGCGTCCAGTAACGTGGCAAAAAAATTCCCAGCTCCCCAGAGGCTGTCCTAGCACCCCGGTCATACAAATATTCATTAACAGCTTTTTCTTGTTGGAGCAGGCGGTCGAACATTAGGAGTGTTGAATTCCAACGTGTAGGGCTGTCGCAAATCAAGCGCCTCACTGGCATGTTGTTTCGCCGCTGGATATCGGCAAAGTGAGCCATGGCCGTGTAGGAACGCCTGAAATGGCCACACACCTTCCTGGCCTGCTTCAGGACGTCCTGTAAGCCTGTGCACTTATGCACAAAGCGTTGTACGATCAGACAGGAGTGCTTGTCCGGTGTGACTCTCTGCTTTCAAGCAAGTCAAACCCAAGACGGCGTGACACTGCCGTATCCGGGATGTGGAATAGTACCTGGGGAGCTGGGGGGTTGCCGTTGATGTGGAGCAAGAAGCAGCGGCACAAGAGGACTCAGCCCAGGAGGTTATGGAAGAGGATGGAGTAGGAGGAGTAGAGGAGGTGGCAGCAGGACTGCCTGCAATTCGTGGTGGTGTCACCAACTCCTCTGCAATGCCACGCATTCCTTGCTTGTCAGCCGTCAGCAGGTTTACCCAATGCGCAGTGTAGGTGATATACCTGCCCTGACCATGCTTTGCAGACCAGGTATCAGTGGTCAGATGGACCCTTGCCCCAACACTGTGTGCCAGACATGCCATGACTTCCTTTTGCACAATCGAGTACAAGTTGGGGATTGCCTTTTGTGAAAAGAAATTCCGGCCGGGGACCTTCCACTGCGGTGTCCCAATAGCTACAAATTTTTTTTGAACGCCTCAGACTCAACCAGATTTTATGGTAAAAGCTGGCGGGCTAATAGTTCGGACAAGCCAGCTGTCAGACGCTGGGCAAGGGGGTGACTTGGTGACATTGGCTTCTTACGCTCAAACATGTCCTTGACAGACACATGACTGTGGGCAGATGAGCGGGAACTGCTCAAGGCGGGAGACGGAGTGGCGGATGGTTGAGAGGGGGCAAGAAGGACAGCAGTGGTTGACGTGGCTGAAGATGCTGGACCAGGAGGAGGATGGCGGCTTAGAGTAGGCGTGCTGCTTGTACTCATGTGTTGATCCCATAGGCGTTTGTGATGTGAGATCATGTGCCTACGCAAAGCAGTTGTACCTAGGTGGGTGTTGGACCTCCCACGACTCAGTTTCCTTTGGCACAGGTTGCAAATGGCATCGCTGTTGTCAGAGGCAGACACACAAAAAAAATGCCACACTGCTGAGCTCTGCAATGACGGCATTCTGGTGGTGGACACAGCATGCGTTGATTGGCGTGCTGTCGGGCTGACCCCGGGTGCCGATGCATGCTGTCTGACTGTGCCACTAGCTCCTTGCGACGACCCCCCCCTGCTTCCAACTCGTCTCCTCCTCCTCTCTGTCTCCCCATCTGAACTTTCGCCCTGTTCTTCTTCTTGCCGAGCGGGCATCCACGTGACATCCATGGACGCATCGTCATCATCAACCGCTTCGCTTGTATCTGACAACTCAGAAAAGGAAGCAGCAGCGGGTACAACATCATCATCATCACACCGTACCTCCATGTGTTTAATGCTGCCTGCCTGAGACATATCCCTGTTATCTACATCCTCTAGCAATAATGGTTGCGCATCACTCATTTCTTCAAACAGGTGTGTGAATAACTCCTCTGACATACCAAGTAAAGCGGCTGTGGTGCTAGTTTTGGTGGTGGCGGCAGGCGGGTGAGTGGTATCTTGAGAGGTGCCTGAAGCTAAGCTGGAGGAGGATGGTGCGTCAAGGTTCCGAGCGGAGGCTGTACAAGATTGGGTGTCCTGTGTTAGCCAGTCAACTAAGTCCTCAGAACTTTTCAAGTTCAGGGTACGTGGCTTCTGAAAACTGGGCATTATTCTAGGGCAAAAGGGAATAACAGCACCACGACCACGACGGCCCCTGCGGGGTGGCCTGCCTCTGCCTGTCATTTTTTTTGGGATTAGTGGTACTATGCGTGCAAGCTACTGTGAGACCAGATATGATTGGCAATGTGCACTGGAACAGTTCTGCAGAGCACACGCTGAAGGAAGGACTGACAGAGCTGCTTGAAGACAAGTAACTGCTATTCAATCTATAACAGTGAAAAACAAATTTTGGTTTTAAAAGCACGCTATAGAGACACCAAATATGATTGGCAACTGTCAAAGCACGCTGGCACAGGTCTGCAGAGCACACGCTGAAGTAGGCCTGACACCCAGATGCTTGCAGACAACTAACTGATCTTCTATTACAGTGAAAAAAAATGATTTCTTTAAAATCTAAAGCTTAAGCTATTGTTAAAACAGATATGAGTGGTGGCACTGACTGTGCAAATGGGCAAGGCATCCAACCTGACACAGAAGCTGGCAGGCAGGCAACTGCTCTTCTATTACAGTGAAAACAAATTATTTATTTTAAATGTAAAGCTTAACCAATTGTTAAAACAGATATGAGTGGTGGCACTGGGCAAGTAGGCACAGTATCCAATGTGAACCTCACACAGAAGCTGGCAGGCAGGCAACTGCTCTTCTATTACAGTGGAAACAAAATTTTGGTTGTAAAAGCACGCTATAGAGACACAAGATATGAATGGCAACTGTCAAAGCACGCTGGCACAGGTCTGCAGAGCACACGCTGAAGTAGGCCTGACACCCAGACGCTTGCAGACAACTAACTGATCTTCTATTACAGTGAAAAAAAATGATTTCTTTAAAATCTAAAGCTTAAGCTATTGTTAAAACAGATATGAGTGGTGGTACTGACTGTGCAAATGGGCAAGGCATCCAACCTGACACAGAAGCTGGCAGGCAGGCAACTGCTCATCTATTACAGTGAAAACAAACTATTTATTTTAAATGTAAAGCTTAACCAATTGTTAAAACAGATATGAGTGGTGGCACAGGGCAAGTAGGCACAGTATCCAATGTGAACCTCACACAGAAGCTGGCAGGCAGGCAACTGCTCTTCTATTACAGTGGAAACAAAATTTTGGTTGTAAAAGCACGCTATAGAGACACAAGATATGAGTGGCAACTGTCAAAGCACGCTGGCACAGGTCTGCAGAGCACACGCTGAAGTAGGCCTGACACCCAGACGCTTGCAGACAACTAACTGATCTTCTATTACAGTGAAAAAAAATGATTTCTTTAAAATCTAAAGCTTAAGCTATTGTTAAAACAGATATGAGTGGTGGCACTGGGCAAGTGGGCACAGTATCCAATGTGAACCTCACACAGAAGCTGGCAGGCAGGCAACTGCTCTTCTATTACAGTGGAAACAAAATTTTGGTTGTAAAAGCACGCTATAGAGACACCAGATATGAGTGGCAACTGTCAAAGTACGCTGGCAGGGTTGTGCAGGGCACACGCTGAAGGAAGGCCTGACAGAGCCGCTTGAAGGACACTGACTGTCTGCTATTAGCTTACACTGGAAACCTTTTTTCTTTGTAAAAGCACGCTAAAGAGACACCAGATATGAGTGGCAACTGTCAAAGCACACTGGCACAGGTCTGCAGAGCACACGCTGAAGTAGGCCTGACACCCAGACGCTTGCAGACAACTAACTGCTCTTCTATTACAGTGAAAAAAAAATATTTATTTTAAATGTAAAGCTTAACCAATTGTTAAAACAGATATGAGTGGTGGCACTGGGCAAGTAGGCACAGTATCCAATGTGAACCTCACACAGAAGCTGGCAGGCAGGCAACTGCTCTTCTATTACAGTGGAAACAAAATTTTGGTTGTAAAAGCACGCTATAGAGACACAAGATATGAGTGCCAACTGTCAAAGCACGCTGGCACAGGTCTGCAGAGCACACGCTGAAGTAGACCTGACACCCAGACGCTTGCAGACAACTAACCGCTCTTCTATTACAGTGAAAAAAAAATATTTATTTTAAATGTAAAGCTTAACCAATTGTTAAAACAGATATGAGTGGTGGCACTGGGCAAGTAGGCACAGTATCCAATGTGAACCTCACACAGAAGCTGGCAGGCAGGCAACTGCTCTTCTATTACAGTGGAAACAAAATTTTGGTTGTAAAAGCACGCTATAGAGACACAAGATATGAGTGGCAACTGTCAAAGCACGCTGGCACAGGTCTGCAGAGCACACGCTGAAGTAGACCTGACACCCAGACGCTTGCAGACAACTAACCGCTCTTCTATTACAGTGAAAAAAAAATATTTATTTTAAATGTAAAGCTTAACCAATTGTTAAAACAGATATGAGTGGTGGCACTGGGCAAGTAGGCACAGTATCCAATGTGAACCTCACACAGAAGCTGGCAGGCAGGCAACTGCTCTTCTATTACAGTGGAAACAAAATTTTGGTTGTAAAAGCACGCTATAGAGACACAAGATATGAGTGGCAACTGTCAAAGCACGCTGGCACAGGTCTGCAGAGCACACGCTGAAGTAGGCCTGACACCCAGACGCTTGCAGACAACTAACTGATCTTCTATTACAGTGAAAAAAAATGATTTCTTTAAAATCTAAAGCTTAAGCTATTGTTAAAACAGATATGAGTGGTGGCACTGGGCAAGTGGGCACAGTATCCAATGTGAACCTCACACAGAAGCTGGCAGGCAGGCAACTGCTCTTCTATTGCAGTGGAAACAAAATTTTGGTTGTAAAAGCACGCTATAGAGACACCAGATATGAGTGGCAACTGTCAAAGTACGCTGGCAGGGTTGTGCAGGGCACACGCTGAAGGAAGGCCTGACAGAGCCGCTTGAAGGACACTGACTGTCTGCTATTTGCTTACACTGGAAACCGTTTTTCTTTGTAAAAGCACGCTAAAGAGACACCAGATATGAGTGGCAACTGTCAAAGCACGCTGGCACAGGTCTGCAGAGCACACGCTGAAGTAGGCCTGACACCCAGACGCTTGCAGACAACTAACTGCTCTTCTATTACAGTGAAAAAAAAATATTTATTTTAAATGTAAAGCTTAACCAATTGTTAAAACAGATATGAGTGGTGGCACTGGGCAAGTAGGCACAGTATCCAATGTGAACCTCACACAGAAGCTGTCAGGCAGGCAACTGCTCTTCTATTACAGTGGAAACAAAATGTTGGTTGTAAAAGCACGCTATAGAGACACAAGATATGAGTGGCAACTGTCAAAGCACGCTGGCACAGGTCTGCAGAGCACACGCTGAAGTAGGCCTGACACCCAGACGCTTGCAGACAACTAACTGATCTTCTATTACAGTGAAAAAAAATGATTTCTTTAAAATCTAAAGCTTAAGCTATTGTTAAAACAGATATGAGTTGTGGCACTGGGCAAGTGGGCACAGTATCCAATGTGAACCTCACACAGAAGCTGGCAGGCAGGCAACTGCTCTTCTATTACAGTGGAAACAAAATTTTGGTTGTAAAAGCACGCTATAGAGACACCAGATATGAGTGGCAACTGTCAAAGTACGCTGGCAGGGTTGTGCAGGGCACACACTGAAGGAAGGCCTGACAGAGCCGCTTGAAGGACACTGACTGTCTGCTATTAGCTTACACTGGAAACCTTTTTTCTTTGTAAAAGCACGCTAAAGAGACACCAGATATGAGTGGCAACTGTCAAAGCACGCTGGCACAGGTCTGCAGAGCACACGCTGAAGTAGGCCTGACACCCAGACGCTTGCAGACAACTAACTGCTCTTCTATTACAGTGAAAAAAAATATTTATTTTAAATGTAAAGCTTAACCAATTGTTAAAACAGATATGAGTGGTGGCACTGACTGTGCAAATGGGCAAGGCATCCAACCTGACACAGAAGCTGGCAGGCAGGCAGGCAACTGCTCTTCTATTACAGTGAAAAAAAAATATTTATTTTAAATGTAAAGCTTAACCTATTGTTAAAACAGATATGAGTGGTGGCACTGGGCAAGTAGGCACAATATCCAATGTAAACCTCACACAGAAGCTGGCAGGCAGGCACCTGCAATTACATTACACAGGAAAAAAAAAAAAAAAAAAAGCAGCCTGATGTTATAGCCCTAAAAAGGGCTTTTTGGGGTGCTGTCCTTACAGCAGAGATCAGATGAGTCCTTCAGGATTGTAGTGGACACTGAATACCCTAGCCTAGCTATCAATTTTCCTATCTAATCAGCAGCAGCTAAACTTTCCCTCCTCTCACTAAGCATGCATCTTCCGAATGAATCGAAAATGGATGCTGGGAGGGAGGTTGGAGGGTGTGGAAGGGAGGGAGTGCTGCTGATTGGCTGGAATGTGTCTGCTGACCGAGAGGCACAGGGTCAAAGTTTGCCCAATGATGACGAATAGGGGGCGGATCGAACTGCGCATGTGTCCGCCCGCCGTGGCGAATGCGAACACGCTAATTTCGCCGGGAACTGTTCGCCGGCGGACAGTTCGGTACATCACTACCCCTTAATAAACTTAATACACTGTATAACTCATTCTGCTGCTTTGTGCTACAATGTAATTACATGACCCACCATTGTGACATGTTAAAAGAACTAAACTGGTTGTCGCTGGAATCCAGATTCATCCTTCATCTTTCCAACCTTGTGTTTAAGAGTTTTTCGGGGAAGCTCCCACCCTACCTGACCAGTATGCTCTCCCGGCTGTTCCTACCTCCTATAACCTCCGATTCAGTACCAGCACTTTATTTAGTCTACCTTAATACAAAAAGAAAGCGTCCCGATCGCCTTCTCCTACAGAGTGCCGCAATTATGGATGGACCTCCCGCACACTTTAAAATATTTCCCAGGTCTAAAATACTTTAAAAGATCCCTCTCTACATACCTCCAAACAGAATGCACGTGTCATGGTTGATTATATATTTCCTACCTGTTCTATGTTAAATTTTATATACATTGTGTATTGATATTTTTTGTAATGTATTGATATTTTTTTGTAATGTATTGTACCCTATTGTATCAATGCAATGTTTTGTGGACCCAGGACATACTTGACAATGATATAAATCTTAATGTATCTTTCCAGCTAAAATATTTTATAAATAAATAATCTTTACTAAATGTACATCACTACAAAATATGTTGGCAATTTAAAAAATAAATGGAAATTAATACTTTCTCATGTAGACTTAAGATGTGTAAGAACTAGACCAAAAGTCATGTTCTCAGTACAGAGTTATTAACATTCTATTTGTAGCTCAGTCCAAATCCTTGCACACTTTTTGTTGAGAGTAAACACATGATTTGTAATTGATAACCCTGCTACCTGGATTGCCATATAAAGAGCATTTACACATCTAAAAGCAATCACACCTCAAAAATACTGTTACTCTGGCAGCGGAGGATGGTGAACTGACTGGGCAGTTTTTTTCAATATTGCACTTCATATTTATTGTTATTGATGCCTGTGTAGCTGTTTTCCTCATTCCCAGAATGCCTGGTATGAAATTATATTTATATTGGTTACTCCTTAAAAACGCTGCAGTTTTGCTGACATTTCATGTTTGCCGTGATTGTTAACACCGAAAAGTAATCCGTTACGGTTTTAAAGTTTAATTAACAAATGCTTTACAATACTGTATCTACTGTAAATAGAAAGAGGCTCATAAAAAAAATGTCTGTCCGTCCGTCAGTCAGTCAGTCCGTCCGTCTACAGAGTGTATGGTTTTCCAATGTTTCAACCCATAAAGGTGATACTCCACTACCAAATACAGCTGTCATATGGCTACCTTCCTGCCACAGTACAAGGAAGCTTTAGTTGGGCAGCTAGAGATAGGCTGGGAGTGCCAACAGATGCTCTCAGCATATCACTAATTTACCACTGAGAGCAGTATAATGGATGCAGCAAGGGTGCATATTGCATTAGTGGAAAAGAAAAAACACTGAGGGAGTTTTATCAAAGTATTCTGTTCTAAATAGTGGTCTAAATACTAAAAGTAGGGCTAAAAGCACAGAGCAAGATTAACTATAAGGCAACCATAAGCATCCTTCTAAAGCCCAGGGGTTAGACAGTGGCCCTGGAACTAGGAATTTGTCTGCCCCCATTCACCATTCCAATGTGAATAATGAAGAGGTAAAAAAAAAAAGATGGTTGGTGGCTAATGGCTAATCAGTAAATGCTGATTGTATTCACAGATCAAGTGAGGAATGACCCATAGTGGAGAAAAAAAATGAAGAGCAATAATAAAAAATATATATATTTATATATTTATTAATATACATAGATGGTTTTCTGCTGCTCATTTTACCGCCTCTTTTGACTACTTTTTCTCTCTTGATCTGTCTACAAATGGTAGGAAAATATTTCTATTATGTACACTGATTGAGACATGTTGTTTGTTCAAGTGGTTTTCCTGAATAGTGATCAGGTCATCTTCAAATATGTGTCACATCACGATAGTTTTCTGAGGAACACAGACCGGAAGCATTTTATTTACCAACACCATGTGTTTGCCAATTTGCCCATTTCCAAATGTATTGATGAAGGCAAAGAGCTGAGGTTATTTTGAGTTCAGAAGCTCTGACTGATATTTTGCTTTATTACCAAAAACAATGTTAAAAACACTAAAAAAAATGATTTTGTATAATGCACTAATTGTCTCCAGTCATTACCAAACTCAATAGTATTATCAGTACACGTGAATGTATAGTAAACATGTCATTTTATATTAATTATACCACATGCTTGCCAAGCCACATATATGCAGTGCCAGCAAATACTATGTTTAGAAGGTGTGCTGTAAGCAAGTGAAATATTAGTTTACTTTTTGACATCAACATTATGAAAAAAGAAAGAGAAAGATATGTATAGATGTATAGAGAAAATTAGCTAAACACAGACATTAAGAGAGAACATACATAACAGTAATCTGTGTATTATAAGAAGTGCCATTGAGCAGTTCTAAAAATATAAACCACAAGAGTTATTTTTATGAGTCATTTTTTGTCAGAATTACCAAATAAGTAATTTGAACTAACATGGATCTAATTCATGGGTCATACTTCTCCCAAAATCACATGATCTTTAGCAATTATTCTTAGAACAGTGTTGTTCATATGAAAATATGACAGAATTGGCTGGTAATCTGACCATGAAGGTAAGGTTAGCTTTTTTTTTTTTTTTTTTGGCCAGACATAAAGAGTAAATTAGTAATTAGAGGCACTGGTTCATAGTCAATACATACAAGAGGCCAGGACTAGTGGCACAGATTAGAGATAGATAGTAGCAACGTTTGGTTTGTGGTCATGTGTATTATAACATTTGTATGTTGTAAAGAGTAAAATTTATGTGGGAAACATGCAAACAGTAGCCATTTTTTGTACATGTGTAAGTATTTTAATTCAGAACTGTAGGCCAATATTGCAGCTAAATTGTCCCTAACAGTAGCTCAACTGTACGTTTTTTGTTTTCTTCAAATACTTTTATTTAAACTTTAAGGTTTTTTTTTTTTTTTTAAACAAATTATAATTTTTCAATATTACAATAATACCGTAATTGAAATTTAATTTTAAAGGAACACTATAGGGTCAGGAACACAAACAAAGGCTAAAACTCACCTTTTTTTCCAGCGCTGCACGGGTCCACCGGTGCTGCCCTACCCCCCCCCCCCCCCTCCTCCCCCAATCCATATGCTTGGTAACATCATCAGACTTTATGATTTTTAGCCAATCCAATGCTTTCCCATAATAGGGAAAGCAAATGATTGGCTGAAATCGGCAAGGAGGCGTGATGGGGGCGGGGCCAAACAGCATTTTGATCAATTAGCACCTCCTGATAGGGATCATGCTTGTGTTGAATTTTCCCTGAAAAGTGTTTGCATGAAAATGCCTGAAGGTAATAATTATACTCACAAGAGCAACTACATTAAGCTCTAGTTGTTCTGGTGACTATAGTGTCACTTTAAGCTTATTTGGATTCAACTATGTCAAGTGTTTTCTTAGAATGTATTGTCTGTATTGTCTTGTATAGCCTATTGTACAAAGCTGCAGCATATGTTAGCACTATACAAAAAATTGTTACTGTAAAATTATTATGGTCTTCTAATTCCAGCTTTTGGAATACCTGACACTGAATATAAATTTCTTAGAAAATATATTTAACAGATCTTGTGCACGTGAAAGAGGAACGCAATTGTGACAGTGACAACTTACCAGTTAGTTTGCTTGGAGAGGAACTGATTTGCAGTGAAACAGCAACTCCTTGCAGACACGACCTTCCCAGGTGCCGGAGAGCGATACGGGAACCTGGGAGATAATGGCATGGGTGCCTTTATTTACAGAGGAAACGAAGAAGCTAGAAGAGAGCAGATCAGGACTGGCAGCAAAGGAGCCAGGTCAAGAGTCAAGCCGAGGGGGATGAACATGCAGCAGAATTTAATCCAAATCAAGCATTTTTGTTCCGTAATACGGGTACATTTTGGCTCTAAGTTCGGGAATTTGACTGATCATCCGATCGAACCACCTTCCAAAGCTGAAAGTAGGTCGCCAGAAACTAATCTCTAAATTAAGGTCATTTTTATTTATTTACTAGAATAGTATATATTGATAGGTCTTATATATTGAGAGTCAAGATAAAACATTTTGTATCCAAAGTACTATACCTTCTTCTCCAAACCTTATTCGACTTACACTAGAATAGACATGTTTCTTTTAACACACAACTCTCTTAGCTTGATCAAATTAGCCTCCATAGAAAACATAATGTGGTTGGATCATGCACTAGCACGCAAGAGATTGTAGCATATCTAGCAGATACATTTTATTCAGTTCTGACTCCTGCAATGTTTCACTCCATAGATGAAGCATTCACAGAAGATGAGTTAATTAATGCAATACACTATATTCCTATTGACAAAAGCCCAGGACCAGATAGTTATTCAAACATATACTACAAAATCTTTCAAGAGGATTAAAAATCCATTTTTTTGTAAGTAGTTAACTCTATATACCCTACTCACCAAGTTCCAAACACCAGACTGGGGCCACAATATCTCTTTTACCAAAGCCCGGAAAGGACCCAGAATCATGTGGCAGTTATAACCCGATATCCCTCATTAATGTCAGCATGAAACGATCCACTAAGATGCTAGCCATGTGGCTTCATCCACTGATATGGGTGCTGTTCCACCCTTATCAAGCAGGCTTTGTACCAATGAGGGAAGCGAAAGATAATAATACTAAGAAAATAATCTTAGTCCATTGGATAGAATATATGACAGCACCCTCACATATGATATCAATAGATGTAGAAAAGGCATTTGATATGGATAGCTGGTCTTTTCTCTTGTCAATACTAGAGACTATGGGATTTGATCATAAATAGATCGATTGAAAATTGCCTAAATACTCTAATCCCACAGTCAGATTCAAGATAAACGGGCAACTTTACAAGCCCTTCAAGATAAGCAACAGGATGAGGCAAGGTTGCCCTCTCTCCCCACTACTTTATATTTGAGTATTAGAGCCACTATTGCAAGCAGTTAGTAAAAACACAGGTTTCCAGGGAAGACAACTGGGATACAAGGTCTCGGCATTTGCCAGTTGCCTATTGTTCTCCTTAACTAACCCAGTTAAATCCCTGCCTCTGTTTATGAAATAACTCCAGACATCCAGCAACCTGACCAACTTTAAGACTAATATAGATAAAAAAAATCCTCAATCTAACAAATATGTGCACAATGAGGAAAAGAGTAAATAAGAAGCTCTATACACCTCAAAGTGGTACCCCTATATCACTTTACAGAATATCTGTTATACTGCCCTTTTAAGAAGCTCCATCTTGCTTATGTACGTATAAAATCCTCAATCTAACTGTTCCATGTCCAGATGCTATTTCTATACAAGATAGATTTTCATTTCAATGGGCTTACCGCAGTATCAAATATTTTAACATTACACCCATGCTAAAGATCTTATTCAACCAACTTCCCCTTTTTATGAAATGCCATTTAAAAAAGACCTTGATACACGGCATAAATCCTACTTCTGCTGACTAGGGAGAGTGAACATCTTCACCATGAATATACTACCAAGGATCTTATATTTACTTAACACGCTACTGATAAATCTTGCTTGGAGCACTGCACTATTAATCAATATCATTCATGACTCTTAATATTTTGATGTTTGCAAACTGAATGATTCATTGAACTTTATATGAAATGTCCTATTGTAATATGTTTCTCTGAAAATCTATAATAAAAATATTTAAAAAAAATTAAAAAATTACCTATACAAAATAGTGAGCCAGGTCACACAGACAACGTCATAGGTAAATTGTAGGCATGCTCTTGGGCGTAGCGTAACGTAATGAACAGGTAAAGGTGACTTGTGCAATGGTGTCATTTTATTTTTCTTAAATTTAAACTTTACTGATTTTTTTTAAAAAGTGTACAATATGTCAAAGTACACAGACAGACAGTAAACACAAATAGCAAATATGAATACAATTAAAAGAGGAAATACATGCCTGAAATTGTAAGAGACAATATATTGTCACTCGGTTCTCCATTAAATAAAAAGTAATGCAGTCACAGTGGAAACATGCTGCACTACTCTTGGTTCTGAAGGGGAGATTCTATGAGTCCCAAGACAACTTCTGCATCTCTAGTGGTAGTATAAAAGACATGAAACAGAAATAGTAAAATACAGATAAAGAAGAGTCTCAACCAGGAGCAGAATTCAATGCGTCCAAGTGTGTGCGTAGTAATCCATCTGACCTCTAAAGGAGTCTAATGATTCCTTTAAGTCTCTCCAATTTCTCCATCCTATCTATCCCTTTCCTAGGAGTAGGTACCCACTCAAAGTGCCATTGGAGTGCTATATCAGAGATCTAGCTGTTAACACCAGTTAACAGCTCACTGAGCACCTGAATCATTTGCGGAAATAGAATGCACATATTTTTTTATTGAAGCCTTCCTTTATTAGCGAGTGCTTGTTCAGTATATAAAGCCAGTCGGACACTCTTTGTAATTACTTTGTGCATGTGAAAGAGGTCTTCTACTAATATTCACAAGGTACTGCTTAGTGTCTGATGACATACATGCCATCTCATAAGTTCCCCTAAAGAGAACCATGGGACAACTATGATTATCTGGGATATTTTGACCACTTCCTGGTTTGTTCAAACAGCTGGAACAGGTAGTTTAGAGACAAAGATTTCCGTAAAGAAATTAAATAAATTAATGTTTTTGTGCATATAAAATGAATGCATTGAAATAATGCACTAGAATTAGGAGTAAGATCACACCTTGAAAGAAAATGTAATCTTTGACTCCACATTTCAGTTTAAAACATAGAAGTTTCCTGAAACATAGAAATGTCAAAATCTATTGTTAACACATGTGTTGCCAGCAGAACTGAAAATGTAATATATTCCCATCATCAATTTGTTACTGTGCAAATCATGCTATCCCCCTCTTCCTGGACAGGACAGGAATTTTTATAACTTCCATTCATCACCCTGTATAAATATGCAAGTAAAAATAGGAATAGCACTCTCCGTGTCTGAAGAGAGAAGGCATAATGAGTTTCAAATAAACAATACAGATTCCCAAGTGGGAGTAATAGATCTTCAATTTATAAATGATGAAGCGACATGTGGGAGATAAACATCTAACCTTTCACTTGCGTCTGCAAGTTGTATATCCCTTTGTGACCTATTATATATTCTTATAAATTTCACTCGTGTTTATTTCCTTATTTTACACATAGTACTGAAATACATGAAGTTCTAATCATGTAGCAATGTCATTATTTTGACAAATATAAATGCTCAGAGAGTATTGTATGACTAATGACGAGTTTCTAACAGGCTTTGTTGGATTAGGAACATGAACACTATATTGTATTTAAGTGAGAAGGTTTTGTAGATTATGAACTGACATTGCTCTACTTAAAGGTAAAATTGGGAATTATTGAAAGGAAATTTAAGGTTCGGGAATTAATAATGGTACAGTGAAGGTACTAATCAAAGGACAATTAAAATGCAAGGATTAGTTAAGGAACGTTGAGGTGCTAGAATTAGGAAAGGAAACAATATGAATTATTTGTTAGGGAAATATTTGTGAGGGAAATATTAAGGTACATAAATTGTTGAAGGAAAAGTTTTCCCTTCTACTGAGGGAAAGTTAAAGCTGCACTGTCCCCCACCCCAAGGAAAAAATAGTATTTCATAAATATAGAATCTTTATGAAATACAGTGGGACCTCGGTTTACAAACGCCTCGGTTAATATAATTTTCGGTTTACAAATGAAAATCCATTGAAAATAATGCCTCGGTTTACAATTTTTTTTCAAAATACAAAGCAAGTTTCCCCGGGATGCATTGCACCTGGGAGTTTTATAGCACCGCCCCCCTGCATGCTGGAGCCTGTGGGTAGCACGTGGTGTCGAGTGTGGAGGTGTTGGAGCGGCTTTTGCATCGAGTTTTGGAGCTATTCTGGAAATTGTTTGCAGTTGTTTTGGGACTTTTTGGTGCATTTCTCAAGCTGTGGAAAGGTAGGGAGCTGAGCTTCATCATTTGCATGCCTTTTATTGTGTGTTCTGCATTGTGGGTTGGTTTCCATGCCAGCTCATTTTGACTTTTTTCTGACCTCCAGAACGGATTAATTGGTTTTCAATGCATTCCTATGGGAAACCGCGTTTCGGTTTACAAATTTTTCGCAATAAGAAACGTCCCGGAGAACGCATTAAATTTGTAAGAGGTCCCACTGTACTTATTTTGACTGTGTTGTCATTTTACTGAATTTAAACCCAGTCAAGAGATATACAGAGACAGAGTAGGGACTACTCTAGGGAACTGGCTGTGTCAAAGGAGGATCCTGCAAGATTCCCTGTTGAGCAACAAAGAGGGCCAAGGGACAAATTCTTGTAAGTAAACTCAACTTTACCTGCTTTCCAGGTCACTGGACCAATGGCAAGGATGTCACCATTGGGAGTCTTTGTGAATTCTGCAAAGTTCCCAGATGGTGAAAGTCAGCTTTAATATGTCTTACTTATTAAAGGAGAAATAGTTTTTGGAATAAGAGTGTATAAAAGTGTACAATGTAATAACAAAGGGTATACAGGAACTATTGGTAGTAGTGAAGATCTTCAAAACAAATTAAAGAAAACTTGAAGAACCATAACCACTACATGGTACTGTAGGGCTTATTGTGTCAGCAGTGCCCTGGAGAGTAGCTTCTACGGTCTCTGATTGAATGTCTTTTTCCTTCGTAAAACTCAATCTTTATAAAACTGAGCTTCTCATCTTCCCTCGTCCAGGTCCTCTGGTACAAAAACAACCTCAAAACATTAAAGAGCCACCACCATATTTATCCGTGGGCATGAGGTAGTTTTCTGTATGGCTACCTCTCTGTGTGCACCAAACCCACCTTTGGTGTTCAAAGAACTTTTGCACGCTGTGTAAAATGACACAGAGCACTCTGAGTGGGTGGATTTCAAGCCACCCAATCAGGGTGCTCTGTGTCATTTTATACAGCATGGGAAAGCTCTGTGGAATTTTCCCACGCTGTGTAATTTGACTCATAACACTCTGATTGGTGGATTAAGTAACCAATCAGAGAGTTAGGAGTGAAATTACACAGCGTGGGAAAATTCCACAGAACTTTCCCACGCTGTGTAAAAAGACACAGAGCACTCTGATTGGGTGGCTTGAAATCCACCCAATCAGAGTGCTCTGTGTCATTTTACACAGCGTGGGAAAGTTCTTTGGAATTTTTCCACGCTGTGTAAAATGACACAGAGCACTCTGATTGTCTTAAACCAACCAATCAGAGTGTTCTAAGCCTAATTGCAGGGCGTGGCAAGGCTTTATAAGCCTTGACCCGCCCTGCGGAGCTCAGTACGCGGCGTGCCCTCGAAGGGTGAAGAAGGATTAATTTTTTTTGTGCTCGTTTTTTTGGTTTTTTTTTTCAAAGTGCGACGGTTATATTGGCTTTTTATTTGGCCCTTTTGGGGTCTGAAGAAAGAATATTTTAGAAAAAAGAAGACATCTAATGGTAAGTTTATTTTTATTTATTTACAGGTTTTTAGCTTTATTGACTCCCCCCTCATTATTTTTAGGGTGAGGGGGGTAGGTAGGGGGACCATTTTTTTTTGGGGGGGGGGGGAGGGGGTGACTAGGGGTTTGGGGACCCCTAGTCACCGGGGGTGACATTTTATTTAGGGCCCCCACCCGCCACTCAGGGGTGGGGCCGGTGGGGAGGACAATAGGTCCCCCCTATTGGTATTTAGGGCCCCCACCCGCCGCTCAGGGGTGGGGGCCAGGGGGAGGACAATAGGTCCCCCCCTATTGGTATTTAGGGCCCCCACCCACCACTCAGGGGTGGGGGCCGGGGGGGAGGACAATAGGTTCCCCCCTATTGGTATTTAGGGCCCCCACCCGCCGCTCAGGAGTGCGGGCCGGGAGGGGAGGACAATAGGTCCTCCCCCTATTGGTATTTAGGGCTCCCACCCACCGCTCAGGGGTGGGGGCCGGGGGGGAGGACAATAGGTCCCCCCTATTGGTATTTAGGGCCCCCACCCGCCGCTCAGGGGAGGGAGCCGGGGGGAGGACAATAGGTCCCCCCTATTGGTATTTAGGGCCCCCACCCGCCGCTCAGTGGTGGGGGCCGGGGGGAGGACAATAGGTCCCCCCATTGGTATTTAGGACCCCCACCCGCCGCTCATGGGTGGGGGCCGGGGGGGAGGACATTAGGCCCCCCTCTATTGGTATTTAGGGCCCCCACCCACCGCTCAGGTGTGGGGGCCGGGGGAGGACAATAGGTCCCCCCTATTGGTATTTAGGGCCCCCACCCGCCGCTCATGGGTGGGGGCCGGGGGGAGGACATTAGGTCCCCCCATTGGTATTTAGGGCCCCCACCCGCCGCTCAGGGGTGGGGGCCAGGGGGGAGGACAATAGGTCACCCCCTATTGGTATTTAGGGCCCCCACCCACCACTCAGGGGTGGGGGCCGGGGGGGAGGACAATAGGTTCCCCCCTATTGGTATTTAGGGCCCCCACCCGCCGCTCAGGGGTGGGGGCCGGGAGGGGAGGACAATAGGTCCTCCCCCTATTGGTATTTAGGGCCCCCACCCACCGCTCAGGGGTGGGGGCTGGGGGAGAGAGGACAATAGGTCCCCCCTATTGGTATTTAGGGCCCCCACCCGCCGCTCAGGGGAGGGAGCTGGGGGGAGGACAATAGGTCCCCCCCTATTGGTATTTAGGGCCCCCACCCGCCGCTCAGGGGTGGGGGCCGGGGGGAGGACAATAGGTCCCCCCCTATTGGTATTTAGGGCCCCCACCCACCGCTCATGGGTGGGGGCCGGGGGGAGGACATTAGGCCCCCCTATTGGTATTTAGGGCCCCCACCCGCCGCTCATGGGTGGGGGCCGGGGGGAGGACATTAGGTCCCCCCTTATTGGTATTTAGGGCCCCCACCCTCCACTCAGGGGTGGGGGCCGGGGGGGAGGACAATAGGTCCCCCCATTGGTATTTAGGGCCCCCACCCACCGCTCAGGGAGGGGGACCCTTTTTTTTTTTTAACAGTGAGCAGCCACAGGCTGCTCACTGTTTAATAGACATGCCCCTACTCGCGGTATTGGGAGTAGGTGCACAATTTACTAATACTAAGTAATTTTTACTTAGTATTAGTAAATTTGGCTGAAAGACCACAAAAAAAATAAAAAATAAATTGGGGGCGGACCGAACATCCCATATTTTTGCCATCCGTGGTGAACGCGAACACGCTATGTTCGCCAGGAACTATTCACCAGCGAACCGTTTGGGACAGTCCCCTCATGCCTCCCTAAATCTTACTTGTATTCAAGTCTGCAGCTGCTTACTTTGTCCCTGTTTCCTTAAGACCTGCCCACTGCCTGCTAACATCAGCAGAAGTGGTAGCCTGATCCAATCACAATGCTTCCCCATAGGATTGGCTTAGACTGACAGGCTTAGAGGCAGACCAGGGGCAAAGCCAGCACAATTCAAACACAGCCCTGCCCAATCAGCATCAATCAGCATTCCTCTATGAGGAAAGTTCAGTGTCTGCATGCAGAGGGAGGAGATACTGAATGACTTGATGCATTTTAGGCAGCAATGACCCATGAAGGATCTATTACAGCCATCTGAGGATTGGTCTGTGAAGTTATCACTAGGCTCAGGGACGTTTTAGCCACGAGGCAAACAAGGCATCTGCTTGGGCGGCATTTTCCAGGGGGTGGCAAAAAACATGCTGGGCTAGCGGGCGGCGCTGGCGGGCGGCTGGCAAGGGAGCTCTTCCTCTGAGCTGTTTGCTCAGCTCCCTCGCGTGCCACAGAGTGTGGCTGGAAGCCGGAATATGACGTCATATTCCAGCTCCGCCTCCCAGCCTCACTGCGGCGCGCGAGGGAGCTGAGCAGAGTGCTCAGAGGAAGTGCTCCCTCGCCAGCCGCCCGCCAGCCGCCCGCCAGCGCCGCCTGACCGCCCAGCAGCCACTGGACCACCAGGGAGAAAGAGACCCCCCCCAGCATTCTCAAAGGTAAGGAGGCTGGGGGTGAGGTTAAATAAAAAAAAATGTGTTAGTGTGTGTGTGTGTGTGTGTGTGTGTGTTTCTGACTGTGTGTGTCTCTGACTGTGTTTGTGTTTGCCTGTTAGTGAGTGTGTGTGTGTGTCTGACTGTGTGTGTCTCTGACTGTGTGTGTGTGTGTGTGTGTGTGTTAGTGTGTGTGTGTGTGTGACTGTGTGTGTCTCTGACTGTGTGTGTGTTTGCCTGTTAGTGTAAGTGTGTGTGTCTGTTAGTGAGTGTGTGTGTGTGTCTGACTGTGTGTGTCTGTTAGTGAGTGTGTGTGCCTGACTGTGTGTGTCTCTGACTCTGTGTGTCTGTTAGTGAGTGTGTGTGTGTCTGCTTGTGAGTGAGTGTGTCTGTTAGTGTGTGTGTGTCTGTTAGTGAGTGTGTGTCTGTTAGTGTGTGTCTGTTAGTGTGTGTGTCTGTTAGTGTGTGTGTGTGTGTGTGTCTGACTGTGTGTCTCTGACTGTGTGTGTGAGTGTGTTTGCCTGTTAGTGTGCGTGTGTGTGTGTCTGTTAGTGAGTGTGTGTGTGTCTGCTAGTGAGTGAGTGTGTGTTAGTGTGTGTGTGTCTGTTAGTGAGTGTGTGTCTGTTAGTGAGTGTGTGTCTGTTATTGTGTGTGTGTCTGTTAGTGTGTCAGTGTGTGTGTGTCTGACTGTGTGTGTGTGTGTGTGTGCCTGTTAGTGTATGTGTCTGTTAGTGAGTGTGTGTCTGCTAGTGAGTGAGTGTGTGTCTGTAAGTGTGGGTGTGTTTGCCTGTGTGTGTGTGTGTCTGTTAGTGAGTGTGTTTTTTTGTTAGCTAGCGCATGCGTATCTGTCAGTGAATGTGTGTGTGTGTGTATTTAGAAGGCGGGGCGGGGGGAAGGGTTGGGTGAGGGTGGCGCGGGGGGGGGGGGGGGGCGCCTGAGTTTTGTCCTGCCTAGGGAAGCACAAAACCAGGATACACCACTGACTAGGCTGTAATGTACACACTGCTTTTTCTCTGAAAAAACAGTGTTTACAGCAAGGTAATGATTCTACTCACCAGAACAAATTCAATAAGCTGTAGTTGTTCTGGTGACTGTAGTGTCCATTTAGCTCACTGCACAGAAGCAGAGAAGACAATATAGACTAACTGATATGTTGAAGTCAGAACAAGTATTAGATCAGGGTGCTCCCTGGAGATTTATTTAACACTTTTACGTTTCACAGTCCTGGCTCCCATCTGGCACCATAGGAATTTTAAGAACCTTCCTGTTTTTTTTTTCTGTTCTACCCATTGTCACAGATACAGTTTGAGAGGCACTGGATCAGGGGATAACTTATATTTATTGTGCATATTATACAAGCTATTTACACAAGTGTCTGTCAATAAAATGTCATCCATTTGAATCCAGGTAGAATTTGTCAAATGTGAATTCTCCAAACACACTGTTGGCCATAAATAATACACCTTGAGAAACACTTCTACTTCACTGTGAACAAAAATAGTTTATATGTCTGACGTGAAAAATGTCAGTGAAATTTTAAAAGTGTAAAGCTAACTGTAACCATTATACAAATTTTATTGTCGTTTTGGGGATTTGGGAGGATCACAAGTCATTTCAGCAGTTATTAATTTTAACTGCAATGTACTGAACACGCAGTAGTGACATATCACAAAAGAACAAATTTAAGGTTCCCACGGCAAACCACCTCTGCCAATGTTCTACCAGCCCAGCTGGACAGAATTTATCCTTGGCTTGTTCAGTATGAGGCTAATGAAATCCAGACAGAAACCGAGACAAAGGGAATTATATTACCAAAACAACAACTCTCTTAAAACCCCTCATTAAAGCGCTTAGCTAATTTATCTAGACAAATATGGTAGACATGGGATCTGAAAGGGCTGTTGGTAAAAGATAGTGTTTGGCCCTTAATGCCTAAATCCCTAAGTGACACTAAAAAAAGCCCTAATGTGTTACATTGTTGCTGTCTAAGAACATTTATTTTTATTATTAGTATTATTAATATAATTAAACATGCTCACATTTTTCTTTTTAGGAATTATTTGAGTGAAATAATATGCAAAAAAAGAAAAAAATGGTAGAAGATCTATTGGTTAAGGTTTGCAAGTATCCAGGCGAAAACTCAGAGGTTTGGATATACTTGGAAATTTTTTGTTTGTTTGTTTGTTTGAGGGGATTATTTGAATCAGCCTTGAGGTGTTCTGAGCCTATTTACACAGACACTTAATGTGGGTTAATGGATTTTTTTTTTTTTTTTAAAGCTCATTCCTTCCCTAATAGTAAAGATAGTGAGAATGGCCTGGCCACAGATTACTTGGAAAATGTTGTTCCTAGTGATGATTTGCTTTAATCACCCATGATCATGTGGAATTATTATAAGGAAGGGTAGTTAGTGTAAGGCCCAAATAACGTGAAAATATCTGGTTCATTATTATATCTGTATGCTTCAATCTCATAGCACCAAGGTTATGGGTAAGGAAGCAGAGGGACTACCGCATACTGGGTGGGACCATCACGTGACCAATGCATTTAGAGTTGCACAGGGACCTGGTCATGCATCGCAGCCTTTTAAGAACTTGATCGGTACCCTGTATTCTTGAATGCTGGTAGCAAGTGTGTGCAGTTAACTTCCTTCCAGCTTATATAGAAAGTGCCACACAGGAGGGAGGAGGAGGTGGCCACATAGGCAGTGGGGGAGAGGAGCAAGGAGTGAGTTGCTGTAGACCACACAGCATTACAAAAAATAAAAATCCAGAAAGACGCATGTCACATTTAATTTTCCATAAAGGGTAGATCTCCTATTGTCCCTACGTGCAACTACATAGATAAAAACATAATATACACACAACCTCCACCCTCCTTACCATTTCACCTAATATAGCAAGGCGTCACGTACTAAAAATTGGCAGGGAATACCATCTCTGGTTTCTCTAATAAACAATAATTAAAAGGAAACCAACAGTTAATCAACAAATAACAAATATTACTATAGAAATACTGTTGACTAGGGTGATGGCACTGGGGCCCTAACTATATGCCTTAGACCACAAGAGATGGGGCTCCCACCTAGTCCTGCAACAGCGCACCCAGTGCTTCCACCCAAACAGATGATAACCGACCACAGGGGAGATCTTTGTCTTAGCCCCTCACATAGATAATCTGGAAGGGCCCCCACACCTCCCAACAACTTGAAGGAGAAACAGCCCAACCAATACTTGCCAGAACTCCCATCCTTCATCTCTGCATCAGTCTGGACCCACACACCCTCACAGGAGAGGTAGACAAAACAAAACTCTTGCTCAACAGATGCCAGTCCAAATAATCTGACAGCTACCACAGTAGAGTTGAAAATTAAACGGGCAGACCGGTGAGCTCTACTGAGCAGGCCTTTCACCAGACAACTAACCACTACAACTAAAGTGAAGCTAAACTAAGTGTCACCCACCCCCAGTAAGGTAGTCCTCCGCCAAAAATCCAGGATGGGAAGGGCAGGAAAACCTGCAGAGGAGAAAGCAGAGAGAGACTGGCAGGCTGGAAGGGCCGTCAAATAAGGTAAGAAGAGGCCCTTCTCTCCTGCCACACAAAGTATCTACTTAGTTGCACTTACCTCCACGGTGACAACTCTTTAATTTGTTACCTGTCCACTATGGGGCTTTCCCCTCCCATAATATATATTGACTCTTTACAATGAGGGGATGGGAGGGGGCCAAATGTGAGCTTCTTTAATGTGAGCAAATGCCTACCCATTACTCCATCAGACTAGGACGTTGTCCACTCTATACAATAGCTGGGTTAAATAGGAACCTCTCATTCTCATATATGGAGTTTGAACTGCTAGACTTGCTTAAACAGCAATATAGGAGGAAGGAACTGATTAGCAGAAATCAGAGCTCTCTGTGCACAGACTTAGTTCTGTTTAGAGCAGGGGCTTTTGGAACTTGTAAATCACTGGTTAGCATTCTACCTTTAAAAGCTATTAGATGAGCTACAACTCCTGGAAAGTTTCCCTGTGCTTTCCGATGATGTACAACTGTGTTATTGGATATTGCAGGCTGTTATACAGAAAGGGAGCTGTGTGCATGTACTATTAATATAAGAATGATTTTAGAATGGAAGAGGTAGGACAAAGGAAGCAGATTTAAAGGACAACTGTCACCTTAAAACTGCTTAGTGAAATCATAAAAAGATAATGGAATGTTAATGCAATAATACACAACCATAATAAAATCGCAGCAACACCACATGAATACATAGTTCATTAAAATTAACAAATAGCCAAAAAAAAAAAAAAAAAAACAAAGACATAAATATCAAATAATCAAAATATGGCAGAAAAGGAGATTTTGCATTAAAAAAGTCTACAAGGGCAAATGAGTTGAAAATTATTTAAAAAAGCATTTTTTAAATATTATAGGATATTTTGTGTGTACCTGAAAGCTTTTTTTCCCGATAATAATAATTTCATCATAAATAGATTTTATTTTAATTACCGGTAGGTATTTGTAAAAAAGTTAGAAAAACGTAATCCTAACTTTAGTACATTACAAGGTCCTTCAGCCATATGCATATACCTTGGGTCAGACAGTGTGTGAACATAACAGATACTCTCTGTAGTGTCCGTAGTCTGAAGCAGGTGAAATCATGAAGGCTGTCAGTTTTCAAACACTGTCTAACCCAAGGTGTATGTATACAGCTGAAGGATCCTGTCATATACTAAAGGGAAGAGTTTTTATTTTTTACACATACCTCATTTAAAAAAGCTATTTAATTTCAAATCTTGATGAAAGGATTATTATAAATCCACTAGATTGTAAGCTCATCTGAGCAGGGTCCTCATCAACCTATTATTCCTGTAACATCTTGTAATTGTCTCATTTATTGTTTAATTTCCCCCTTTATAATATTGCCAACTGCAGAATAAGTTCGTGCTATATAAATGGCAATAATACTAACAATTAAAAAAAATAGTATGGCTGGGGCAGTGGCACTTTAAGATGCAAATGCTTCAAAACATTTGGCCAATATTTGTAACTAATTACCAGAAACAATTTGTGGAATTTACACACAGAGATGTACACATATACAAACACACACACACACACACACACACAAACAGACAAACTTAAAAAAATACAAAGACATGCATACAGATAAACACACCTACAGATATACACACTGACACACACATATACACGCACAATGACAAAACGGACACATAAACACACAAGAAAACAAACATTCTAGCCACTTTCCTGACTACACTGGCTACACCACCTGAAGTTCTGTCTCTGGAATGCAGAATAGGTCTTGGATTAATTTTTACTGCGACAGAACTCAAAACATGGGACTGTCTCAGCAAATGATATAATATACACATATTCATATATACATATTTGAGTCTGTTAACGAATAAACAGTACAAAAGTTATAAATTATTATAGAAAAAAATATATCAGTCACATAGCATGCGTTGTTATTTCCAAGTCTTAAGCCAGAAAGCTTTGTAAGTATGGCACGTTTTTTTGGGGGGGGTTTAAGTCGCATTCTTACAAGTCCGGTCCTAGATGCCAGAAAATGTACTCCGTACTGTCTGCTCATCTAACATGACAGAGTGCTCACAAAGGGTCCATGCAACACAACACACACAACCTGACCTTCAAATCCTGTGAATCTTAAGTTATTAGTTACAGAATGTTATAGCTACAAACCCAATGCCCTAGTGTATGCCATCAATGGCTGTTTGTCTGCTCTGACCATGAACACATAACAGTGTTGTTTCCTGAAGGCTGATAACATCGGCTTACCCCTTCTCTGCGCTGAAAGCAGAAACAGCTGAATTTAAACCACAGCAGCTTGTCAGAAGCCTCAACATGAAAGAGATTTAGTTCCCAAACCGATGTGGTATAAAGAGGATATGCAGCGGTTTCCAGAGAGTGGCAAACACAGATTTCTTTGCTGGCATTTGGGCCCAATGCCCGAAAGCTTTTAAAATCCCTTGCACTAGTATATGGAAGTCAATATGTTAAAACCCTTAATATTTCAATAGCGAATATGAACATAGCCAGATGTAGAGAAGAGATGAAAAATCAGCAAACACAGCTGCATTCCACAACATAAAAAGATGAATTTATAGAGGTTAACTGGACAGCTGTTCAGTAATTCCACCAGTTCCTATATTTAGAGTATTCTCTGCAAGCTATCACACATTAAAAGACTTACTCTCTAAAAGCCATAGTATGTCTGTGGGGAATAAAAAACATCTTGTTCAAAATGAGGATCTGTGTGTCAGAGCACTGAGGTACCATTCTAAGAGCATTTTACCCATTGTTTTATTAGCTGTTTGCACATACACTTTATTCTTTATGTGTTTGTAAACAGTTGCTTGTGCGGAGGTAGGAAAGATGGACTCGGAAATTCTCTTGATAACAAAGTTGTGTTGTTTGCCAGAATATGCACGGAGCAATTAGCTCTCTGCTCTATTTCCAATCCCGTTAGTTTACTGAAATGAGATATAAACAACAATCTAATGGCACAGTCTCTTGATAGCTAATAAAATGGTTTAGTATTTTTTTTTTTTTAGCAGCTTGCAAAAGTACGTTCTCTGAGACATTTTCAACTCTTTCTTTAATGAACTAGCGATGATATTCAATTATTTCAGGGAATCCTCTTGGTCTTTTCAAAAATATATAATTTGACTGGCAATCATTGATACTGTTAGTACTGTTGGTAATAAAATAATATAACATGGACATAAATATGGCATGGGGTCTATTCACCATATGTTGTATTGCTGTGTTCAGTTTGCAAACTATTTATTCAGTAAGATTTGTAATAGCCATCTTACAAGTAAATAAATAAATCTACTATTAAAAGCAAAAAGAGAGTACTGAGAATGGACAACAGCGCAGGTAGTCTGCCCTTCAGTGGGTCCCCGCTCAGACCTTAAGCTGTTTTTTTGCTCATCTGGACCGCTCTTTTCTGGATCTGGACTCGCATTATGCTCAAGGCATTAGTACCCTACAAAGAGCACTGTTTCACTCTCTACCCTCAATGGGCTGGCATGGAGAGGAACAGATAGCCTGAGCAGGGCAGACCCTTTCTTTCCCCCTCCCGCCAGCATACCGATTCAAAAGACAGTTGGGAGGTATGTTGCATGCATCTATTTTTATGTGTGCGGGTGGATTGGACATGCAAGTCATATGGGGGAGTGGGCAAATTCATGTGGGCAAAGATAGCAAACGTCTTTGACTCCAGTTAGGCAAAGTTTAAAAAAGTCAGTTTGATTTGAGTTGAAATGAGTGTTTTCAACAGAAGTACAACTTAAACTTGATTAATAAGTCAAAATGTTATGAAGATACCATGCATCTTTATCTGACTTTCATCTGTTTGATAGCCCTCTTCTCTATAACGTAACCATCATCTTATTACTACAATATACCTAAACTTATATCGATATTAATTATGTAGTACAGTCTCATGGCTAACTCACTATATTGGCAGTAAATCATTAATAATCAATTCTTGCCATGCTTGCTCCAAAATAAAGCAAGGATCACAACATATAGAGCACTCTATTCACATTATAACATCCTTAGATATAAAGGCAAGATGTACAATACTAAAGCGGGGTCCAGATATAAAGGCAAGATGTACAATACTAAAGCGGGGTCCCTAAATTATGTGGATTATCATTAATAAAGCAAAACAATAAGCAAGAGAAATAAAACTCATATATGTGACTGCTTCCCCTTAAACTGAGATAGAAAGTAATTCTCTGCCTAGCTAATTTGCTATCTTAACATCTTATAGTAAGCTGCTGCAGTTAGAATAACAATGTGGTTTTGGAATGGGCTGAGAGGAGAGAGCATTCTGTCAGCCCTATAACCTGCAGGCACACACCTGGCACTGGGTCATATTACAAGCAGGTTCGTGCACTGCAGGTCAGGACCTATATGATGATAAGCCTCTGGCTCTCTATTTAGCAATCCAGTTTCTTAAATGTTCGTGTGAATATTAAATGTCAGTCTGTATGCTTTAAACGAAGACCGCATCCTTTGTTTTGCTAGTCAGTAGAGACGTGTGTGTTTACACCATATATGTATGTGTGCATATATCAATGAGTATTTAACATATACATAAAATAAGTATAGCATTCTATTAGTAAGCAAACGTGAATGGTTAGGTATGCTTGCAAAGCAATCAATGTTTGTGATTGTGGATTGAAACTGTTCAGACCAGCTTTCTGTGTTCCTAGTAATGTGCACACCATTGTGCTCCACTACATGTCGACTTCCTTGACCCAGTCTTTTTTATATAGGAACCTCTTCTGTCTGGATACTGACCTTTTGGAACAGTTAAAATTCCATATTTCACATTTCTCCTTTTGTGCCTTTGTATTGGACCACTTTAGTCTTGACTTGAATATCAAATACTGCATGTGTATGTATGTATGTGTGTATATATATATATATATATATATATATATATATATATATATAGGGGGAGAGAGAGAGAGAGAGAGAGAGAGAGATAAAGTTGATTTTTTTCAAAGAGCAAGTAGGGTGACTTTAAAACCATTTTGTAAAATTAAAGGAGCACTGAAGACACTACCACAACTTCATTGTTATGCTCTCAGACAATTAGTGACTCCCCTTTCACAAAACTGACTTAAAATGAAATGTACCTTTTTCAAGCCAGTTTTGTGAACAGGGAGTAACTAACTGGCTGAGAGTGTCAGCTGACCATTGCACTCAGTCACTGCCCAGCGGCACTCTGCACTTCCTGTAACTAACAGTTCAGAAGCCGGATGCTGCCTCGGGGGAGTTGAGATCGGCGCTGAAGGCAACTTTAGGGTTACACTGTTTGAGAACGGTTAGAGATAAGAGTGCACCTGGGGGCCTTCTGGCACCAAAAAACTTTATTTATATTAATTTGTTATGGTGTATAAAGGTGCCAATAATGTCACTTTAAGGCTGAAATAACATATTTGAAAAAGATATCCAGCTTGACTGAATTGTAGATTTTATCCATCTAAAATATTTAACCTACAGTTTTCAAATATTTTTTTAAATGTTTAGTGAATAAACATTTGTGCAGTATAATCACTGATAATATAGTAAGTATTTCATGAGAGAAATATCCAGTAATTTATTTCCAAATTAATATTAATAATTAAGGGTAGGTATCTCCCCACTGCCTAAAGCAGGTTATTATGTGATCTGCCAGCTTTATAAAGCATATATATTTAATTACTGGATTTGTATCTATTAGCATCTACAGCACGCATGTCAAACTCAAAGGCTAGCAAGGGTCAAATAAACAAGGATTAACTTAATGTGGGCCGCAAAAAAAACCCAAACTTAAATTTTCATTGAAGCGTAGGTTTGTTTTGAAAAGTACAGTATAAAAAAAAACAGCAATCTCTCTTATAAACCCCAGCAGTCCCCCCTGTATACTAAATCCCAGTCCCACCCCTCTACTAAAACCTGGCCCCTGTTTAAAAAAACAAACAAAACAATATTACCTAACAAGCAGACTCCACTCACATTGCCACTGCCAGTATGCGACTCCGGAGTCCAGGCTCTATTATACCCCCAATGGCGCTGATGTAGAATTATTAAAAAACCTTATTGTACTTGTATTCAATTATTGCACTAACTCCATTTTAACCTTATACTGTGACAATCCTCCATTTTGTCCTCCTAACCTGACTTGTTCATTTTAAAACTACATTACATGACAGTATTTCTCAGCACATCTAATACAATAGACAAAGACTGTATTCTCCATAAGGATATGACTAACCCAGGAACAGTTGAATTTCCCCTAACTCGCAACATAATATAATTTAAAGGCCATGAGAACACAGTAGTAATGAAATGTTCTATTCATAAGAGACCTTGCACCTAACCACGAGATTTGACATCACCGACCGAGTAAAATGACGCTCAAGACCCCTTGTCCCCCACCCGTGTCCGAAAAAGTACCACCTCTTGGTGGGTGGACACGGAACTAACCACTTAGCTTTTGATCCAATTAATTATATTGATAGGTGGACACTAACCCAGACACTTAACAATTAATCCAATTAATGATGTTTATTCACTGATATCTTGATAATCAATGATGACGAAAATGTCTCTTAAAAGGGCCTGCGCGCCCGCTGATTCTGCACTTGCCAATAAATTTCCTCGAAGTTATTTTAACCTGAACTCCGTGTGTCAGACTGAATTACTTCAGCGTATATACGCAATTCAATTCTCTTTAATTCGGACAGGAACAGATAGACACTTAAACATTTTGGTTTACTGAAAAAGTACCATAACAACTTTGGCGCCCGAACAGGGACTCCGGGCTATGTCTGGCCGGTGAGCCGTCCTAAGGAAGACAAGGGTGGACGGAGGAATCCAGGGGGAAGGAAAGGGAGACTGATCACCTCCAGTTACACGGTAGAGACTTCTGCAGAGCCACCGGTACGTTCCGGCCCCTTTGATTGACCCGTCCACGTGTCTGTGACTGCTTCCCGGGAGGACATCAAAGACAGGTAATATCTTGCCCGGAGTCTTATTACCCATTTGTTACCTGCATTTAGTCTATCTGTTGCCTGGGTGTGTCTAGTTTGGTTGCCCGGGCTGAATGTTTATTTGTTTCCCCTTTTTGGGATAGAGGGGGGGGTGGTGGACCAGTGGTAGTTTGCTTGAGGGTCCTGTGTTTGTCTGTTTTCCCCTTTTTGGGATAAAGGGGGGGGTGGACCCGAGGGATTTGCCTGAAGTCCTGTTGCCTGTTTTACTCCTTTTAGGAGCCACGTGTTTGTGGCTGTAGGGAAAAAGGGGGGTTGACCTGTGGATGTGTTCCTGGGGGTCTTCTTTGCCTGTTTACTTCTTTTAGGAGCCTCGTGGCTGTGGCTGTAAGGAAAAAGGAGTTTGTGGAATTGTGGGATCTGTGTAGAATCATAGTTTCCTGTGATCCAATTTTGTGTCACTTTGATAGCCTAGCTAGCTTCACTGTGCGCTTCCGGACCATCCAGCTCTAGTTGAGTTGGGGACGTCCTGACCCGGACCATCCAGCTCTAGTTGAGTTGGGGACGTCCTGACCCGGACCCTTCGGCTCTAGTTGAGTTGAAAGGTCCACTGATTATTTTAACTGTGATAGGAGACTTAGCCTTGTGGCAGGGGACTCAGTTTCCTGGGGGGATTCAGGCAGGCATTGCTTGTTTTCCGCATCACGTGGTAGTGAGACTTATAGAGTGGGTTTTATAAGGGCACTACGGGAGTGAGGGTGGCGTGGCCACTTTAAGTGGACTGCTGTAACGAGGGAGGCTAGAAAGGATTTCGGACCGGTGTTAGCTGTTATCCTTGGCCGCTGGTAGTGAGACTTGAGGAAGTCATTCTCCGAGCGGGGACACTACGAGGTTGAGAAAGGTGACTTTGGAGTAAGCACATGTAGAAGGAAAGGGATTACTGTTGATTTCATTTGAACTGTGATGCATGCACTGTATTTCAACTGTACTGTTGTCTTGTTTGTTTAATGTGGAGTCATTTAAACTCCTGTATCTGTCTCTAAGGATTTTCCTTCCCTTACTCTTTACCTTTTCTACACTTCCTGTACTATTGTACTATCCACTCCCATTCCTCTTAATAGAGAAGTGATTGGTCACACACTTCTCACCTCGCTCCAATCCGTGTCTACCACCCCGGGTAGGCGGATTCAGTGACTAGTCTACGTTTTGGGAAGACGCACTTGAGAAAGACCCACGATTCTCAGGTGGCAGTCGAGCATTGTAGACGTTCTGGTTCAATTTTCCTTATCTTTCCCTATATCTGGGACGCTGGTGTAGGGGAAAAGGGATCATGGGGCAGGATTTAGGTAAGCCCAGTAAGGGCTGGTTAGCATGTGATTTAGTTGATGACAGAGAGGGTGAGGAGATGGTTAAAGGTGTTGAAAAAATTGCAAAAGTTTGTAAAATTGCTGTGCCGACATGTGGTAGATTACAACCAGAAAGTTGGCGCAGATTGTTGATGGAAAAGAAAGGCAAGCTTGCAAATTATAATTTATTAAAAACAGCTGAAGCATGGTACAGAGTAGCAAAGGCTATTCAGCAAGAAGGTTGGGTTGAGGAAGAAATAATTCACAAGGGTGTGAAAATGTTTGTGTACCATAATAATTGTGTTGCTGGGGCTCTTCCTCAGCCAGCGCCCCAAAATGGCGCCCGGGGGATGTCTATCCCAAAGATCCAGTCAGTAATGGGAGATTGCCAGCTGATTAATCCTCCCAATCCCCATCCCGTCACCTCTCCCGTTTGCCCGGTCCTAAATTCTGATGGATCCTACTTTTCCCCTTCTCCCTCCCTAACATTCCCATCATCCTCATCCATCCCCAAGCCACCTTCTGAGTCTAATGCTAACATCTCATCTGCCATTCCTTCCTCACACTTTGTCTCCGTAGATAATCCTACCCTCCCATCTGCATCTGCCCAGTTCACTAACCCCTCCTCTCCTACCACTGTCAATCTTGCTGATCCCACTCCGGCTCCTCCTTCTTCACCCGCCTCTACTGACTCTTCCCCACCCTCTCCCTCGCCCGCCCCGACCACAGCCCAGTTTCCCACCCCCCCTGCTAATCCCTCCCCAACCTCACTGCCCACTCCAAGTTCCGCCCCGGCTCCCACCCAAATGGCCTGGCCATACCCCTTCCCATACCCCTATCCTCACTGGCCATACCCCTTTCCCCAAGCCACTCCCCAGGTTCCGGTCATGCCCAGTCCGGTTCAGTCTGCCCCGGATGTGCCCACATCCAACATGGCCGCCACATCTTCCCTTAACCCCAATGCAACTTCCTTCCCCGCCTCCAATATGGCGGCCCCCAGCCATTCAGCACCCCTGATGCCGGTGCTTCCCGGTGATTACCGGTCCCAAGATTATGACCCAATGGCAACTCCCGCCTCCGGAGCTCCCTCCTATCCCCCGGCCCTGTCTCCTCAGGTGATCCCCTCACGCAGAAGGTCCCAGATAATAGAGCTAGATGAGGGAGAGGATGACAGGCTGTCCCAGGTTTCAATGGAGGCTGCGAGAGCCCACCGTTCTATTGAAGATCCCTTCGGCCATCAGGGTCGGGGAGAACAGGCCCCTCCTAAATATGTCGCTTTTAACCCCACACAAGCTAGTGCTTTAATGAAATCTCTCCCTGACCCAGAGAAACAGCCTATGCCTTTTTACCGAGGGATAGTTCAGATACAAAAGACTTATTCCGCCGCCTGGCGTGACCTACTGAGCATTTGTGCTATTAAAGCAGGGGATGCATATTGGCCCAGCATGGCCCGCCACCTCAGTACAGATCTGCTTACAAGTGATGTTGATTATCCCTCCGGAGTAACCTTTTGCAATCAATTGAGAGATTGGGCTAAGGATAAACTTGCAGATCAAGCTGCTGGCCTTACTGATGTTGTGCAAGACAAAGGAGAATCAGTGGAAAGGTTTCATGCAAGATTATATCAAATGTTTACAGATTTGGGATTTGATCTCACTGACAAAATTCATTCACAAATGCTATCAGGTGCGTTTGTCCAAGGTGTTAAAGATTCCATACGCAAGGGAATCATTGCTGCACGCCCTGAATACAAGGTTGTTCCCCTAGATACGTTACTCCTAGTTGCTAGAGGTTTGGAATCTGCCCAAACCCCCAGAAGACCCAATTCAGCTCCTCTCATGGTGGCCCGTGCCACCCCCATCACCCCTGGCACCAAGGGAGTCAAGTTAGAGGACGTATCATGTTTTAATTGTGGGGCTAAGGGACACTACAGAAGTGACTGTCCAGAACCCAAAAGGGAACCGGGGGAGCCCAAAAAGTTTCCTACAGGGGAGCCCAAAAAGTTTCCCAAGCCTGCCCCGGCCCCTAAGACCATGAAAACGGTTCCAATTGTTGAGGAACCAGATGATGATTAGGAAATTGGCAAACCTGTGTCATTAACCCCTGTCATGGCAGTGTTTACAGGGGATAAGGGAGGGGGGCCACTTGCCACAGTAACTTTACCCATTGAAGGCCAACCTACCACATTTCTTATTGACACAGGCGCAGCCCGAAGTGTTCTCAGAGAACAAGACCTGCCAGACCCATCTTTCCTGTCAAGTATTGATGTCTCCTGTGTTGGAGTGGATGGCCAACCGAGACACAGTCCTCTAACAACCCCTCTGCGGGTTGGCACAAGCTTACTTGCTCGTTTTGTAGTTTCCTCCACATGCCCAATTAACCTGTTAGGCGCTGATGTCCTTTCACGCCTGCAGGCGTCTATAACCTTCACTCCAGGTGGACAGGTAGAAATGTCTACACCTCTATCTGTTTCTGACACTTCAGCCCTGTGCTCCATACCTTTGATGCTGCAATTAGATATACCCAATGAGCAAGCAGCAGAACCTAGGTCCAATTTCCCAGATGAGTTAAAAACTCAGGTGCCTGCTAAGTTATGGTCCTCAGGTCCAGAGGATATAGGTCATCTAAATGTCCCACCTGTGGTGGTTAAGCTCATCTCAGGAGCTAAGTTACCAAGGAAACCACAATATCCTCTAAAACCAGCACAGGCTGCAGCCATTTCTATTCACATCAAAGCGCTCCTGGAAAAGGGTGCTTTAGTGAAATGTAAATCAGAATGTAATACTCCATTATTTCCTGTGAAGAAGAGGACTCTAAAAGGTGAGCCAGTAAAGTACAGGATGGTTCAGGATCTCCGTGCAGTCAATGAAGCCACTGTCCTGGACACCCCTCTTGTACCAAACCCCCATACCCTGCTCTCTGGCGTCCCACCTTCTGCAAAGTATTTCACAGTCATTGATCTAGCTAATGCCTTTTTCAGTGTTCCTCTAGATCCATCCTGTCAATACCTGTTCGCTTTCACCCATGAAATGCAACAATATACATGGACTGTCATGCCCCAAGGGGCACAAAATTCTCCAAGTCAATTTGCCAAAGCCATGTGTACTATTCTTGACCCATGGCAAGCTGAACATCCAGAAGTTGTTTTACTCCAGTATGTGGATGATTTGTTGCTCTGTGGAGATGATATACCCACTACTGAAAAATGTTCAATCAGTCTGCTTTGCTATTTGGCAGAACAAGGATGCAAAGCTTCACTTCTCAAGCTGCAATTCTGTCAACCTTCTGTGATTTTCCTTGGACATTGCCTATCTCAAGGTACCAGACATCTCACTCGGGACCGAGTCAGAACAATTCTGGACATTCAACCCCCAAGGACTTCAAAATCTCTTCATGCCTTCTTAGGCCTCATTTCCTACTGCAGAGCATGGATCCCAGAGGCCTCTCTGCTTATGCAACCTCTCTACGATGCACTCAAGTCAGATCCATTCGGCCTGACCAACGAAGCTCTGGACAATTTCAAATCTCTTAAGCGTGCCATTGCTTCTGCTCCTGCCTTGGGCCTACCTGATTACTCCAAACCTTTTAAATTATTTGTCTCTGAAAGACAAGGCCACGCAACAGGAGTTCTCACCCAAACTAATGACTTAAGAGGCCGCCAGAGGCCTATTGGATATTTCTCATGTCAACTGGACATTGTGGCCAGAGGGACCCCTTCCTGTCTCAGGGCTGTTTTTGCTGCAAGAGAGCTCATAGAAAGAACCTCAGACCTGGTCCTTGGCCACCCCCTGGTTGTTTTGGCCCCTCATGACATTTCTGCCATCATCAACCAAGTCCAGCTCAAGCACGTGTCTCCAGCCAGACACCTACGCCTGCAGTGCCATCTTCTTCTACCTGACAACATTTCCATCCAAAGATGTCAAGTTCTTAACCCATCCACTCTTCTTCCACTCCCTGAGGGGGGTATCTATTATGGATTTATCACAGATGAAACCTACATTTACCTGCTTTGTGGATGTATCAAGAAAGTCATGCATCCACATTTGACATTTTATGAAGATGAAAAGCCTCTCTGTGAAGGCCCAGATTACGCCTTCTGTACCATGTGGTACAAACCAGACATTACTCCCGAGCCTTGCTATGAAGATGAGCTCTACCATTGGACTGATGTTAAGCTCACTGCTCAAGATTTCTATTGTGACTCTGAAGGCAATAGCATGGTCTTGGTCCAATTACCTCAACAACTTAACTACCTTTACCGCCATTGGGATACTGCTATCCCACATATTCCTGTTACCAAATTGAAGACAAAGTCATGGAATGATCTTGGGCCCATGGCAAAGTTATGGGCCACCATGGATGAAGAACAGCTACAGGAAAATGGTATTGTCAAATACCCAACAACTGACCTTCTGGAAGCATGGCCACGCCACTTCCTAGAAAAAGAATTTAAAGACCTAGTTATAACAAATGACTATGACCCAGAAACTCCTCATGACTGTTTCGAACAGATGAGAATGGAAACAGTACACTTACCAACTGTGCATGAGAATCCATTACCGGATCCGGATTTTACTCTGTTTGTGGACGGTTCAAGGTATGCTGATGAAGAAGGAAAATACCATACAGGATATGCCGTAACCACAACAGGGGAAGTTCTCAAGTCATCACCTCTACCGCCAGCAATGTCTGCGCAAGAAGCTGAATTGCAAGCCCTGACTTCAGCATGCAAGATTTCCAAGGGAAAGCGTGCCAACATCTATACAGATTCAAGATATGCTCTGGGTGTGGCACATGACTTCGGCCTCATTTGGAAGACAAGAGGATTTCTTACCACTGCCGGTACACCAGTCAAACACAGCTCTGCAATCAAGGAACTAATGGATGCCCTCCTACTCCCTGAAGAAGTGGCCGTCTTGAAAGTAAAGGCACATGGGAAATTGGATTCAGATGAAGCAAAGGGCAACCATTTGGCTGATCAGGCTGCTAAGCAAGCAGCCAGAGATTTGCAGGAAGTGGACGAAGAAGTGTCCGGTCAAGAAGAAGAAGTTCCTATCTTTACCTTACAAACTCTTCCTACTGACCTAAGAATTCTACGAGAACAACAAGCTACAATTACCCCTGAAGAAATCCAGAAATGGAAGAAGAAAGGAGCTGTCCTAAAGGACGGAATTTACTACAACAATTCTAAATTTTGCCTTCCAAGAAGCTTATACCCAGCAGTTGTCCAATGGGCCCATGGGCCTGCACATCTGTCAAAAGACCTAATGGCCGCCCTCATTCAAAAATATTATGAAGCACCTGGAATCACAACCCTGATCAACAGCTTCTGCAGGGCCTGTGTCATTTGTGCAAAATGTAATCCAGGAAGACCAATCAAGGTGCCTGCAAAGCACCTAGCAAAACCCATGTACCCATTCCAGAGAATTCAAATTGATCATATCCAAATGCCCAAGAGTGGGTCTCATGAATATGCACTAGTAATGGTGGATATGTTCTCAGGCTGGCCAGAAGCCTACCCTGTAGCCAATATCACTGCAAAAACAACCGCAAGACGCCTACTTACAGACATTGTATGTAGATTTGGACTTCCAGAAGTCATTGAAAGTGATCAAGGCCCAGCCTTTACAGCAACAGTGACTAAAGAAATTTGGACTGCTCTGGGAGTGACCCTAGCCTTCCACACCCCTTACCACCCACAAAGTAGTGGTAAAGTAGAGCGCATGAATGGCACTCTAAAAGCCAGAATGTTAAAAATGTCACAAGAAACGAAAATGCCCTGGCCAGAAAGTCTGTCAATAGCTTTGTTCAGCGTTAGGCACACACCTAGAGGGAAACACTCGTTATCCCCATATGAAATTCTATTTGGGACAGCACCCAGGCTAGGTTGTTATTATCCACAGCAGTTACAGCTTCAATCAGATGTTTTAGTAGACTATGTAACTGAACTTGCAAGTGCCTTGAACAAAATACATGCCCAAGTTTTCTCTTCAATTCCAGATCCTGATCTGAACACAGGTACCCATAACCTGCTTCCCGGAGATTGGGTTCTGGTTAAGAAGTTCGTGCGGAAAAGCTCCCTGGAACCAAGATTTGACGGGCCATTCCAAGTTCTCCTGATCACCGCAACTTCCGTCAAATTGGCCGGCAGGCCACATTGGATCCACGCTTCCCACTGCAAGAAGTCTCCTGCCCCAGAGGAAGCAGATACCGCACAACCATGTACCTCTGGTACATTGTCTCCTTAATTAGTTTAATTAAGGCCCAGCAAGTAGCCATCACTAAAGATGCTAGTGGGTACACCTTCTGGTATAATTCATCATGTACCCGTGTGGCTACCTATACCTTTGATTATTGTGACATCGTAGAATGCCCATTCACTACAACACAGATCCAGAATATCTATAGAGATATCCCTCATGTAAAAGATCCATATGTTTGTGTAGTTGACAAACAATGGGGACATGATTGTGGCCATTGGGGGGCGGCGGGATGGAATGCCGGGCCTTCCTGGGGCTACAAGCCAAAAAGTGCCTTATCTAAAGTAGATGATCATGGTAGGTCCCTCCTTCAAAGAATGACTCTGAGAAAGCCTGGAGGAGGCACACCAATGAAATTAATTCTTAATGTTGAGCATCCAAGCCCAACAGATGCAGACCAGTATGTATTGGGAATGTACTGGAAAAAGGGTTCCTATACTAAATTAGGGCATTTCTACCTTAAAGATATGTGTAATTCCCCTGAGTGGCGAGGAGCTACTCATATGGTCACAAACCCATTAAAACCACACATCCAGTCCTTTAAGGACATGATGGCCATTGCTAACCCCACCTTCGAAGATACTATGGCCGCTGAAACAGGTTTTAATGATGTTAACCTATGGTTAGAATGGATGAAATATAATGCCAACAAACATAACCGAACCGCATGCTATGTGTGTGGTGGTGCCCGGCCTCATCTGGGCACTGTACCTTTAACCCTGCCAGTAGATGATGAAAAATGCATTTTAAGTCTTTTTGCCTACCAATATAATTTCAACAGGTCTCAATGTCAAGCATGGACAACGGAGTATCCTCTTATAGCCAAAAATGTAAGACCTCCTCATGGTGTTACTGTATATAAAGGTAATTACACTTGCTATGCCAAACATGATGGGATTGGTAAATTTGTGGGTAACTTTCGCGCAGGTTATTGTAGTACATATAGAACTGTTCCTGTACGTTTGCTGCAGCAGCACACTAGGTCACTGGGAGATATTTACTGGTTGTGTGGGGATTTACAGTTAAGATCCAGAATGGACACAGAGTGGTGGGGGGAGTGTACATTGGCCAAGGCCATTATGCCTATACACATTATTTCTGACACACACACCAACACCCATGAGTCCAGCCACACTAAGGCCAAGCGTGAAGCCCCAGTAAAAGGAAGTTTTGACCCTCACATTTACATTGATGCCATTGGGGTGCCTAGGGGGGTACCCAATGAATTTAAAGCAAGAGATGAAGTTGCTGCAGGATTTGAATCAATTTTTACCATAGTTACTGCAAACAAGAACTTAAATTGGATAAACTACATTTATTACAATCAACAGCGTTTTGTTAATTACACCAGAGATGCCCTCCAGGGATTAGCCGAACAATTGCAGGCAACATCCCAAATGGCCTTCCAAAATAGAATAGCCCTGGATATGATCCTAGCCGAAAAAGGAGGGGTATGTAAAATTTTGCCCGACACCATGACATGTTGTACCTACATCCCAGAAAACACAGGTCCTAATGGTAAAGTTACATTAGCCATAGCAAAATTAAATGACCTCTCAGAAGAATTAAAAAGGAATTCCGGGATAAAAGATCCCTGGGACAGATGGTTTGGTTGGATGACGGGTTGGAAAAAGGCTTTAATGTATATTGGTATGGCAATACTAATTTCTTTTTTTATCTTTGCTCTTCTCTTTTGTTGTGTCTTCCCCTGCCTAAGGAAAGCTCTCACGAAGACTATTGACCAAGCGGCACCCACTTTCACACTACTTGATGTTTATGACCAAGATTTCCAGGATCTCAACTCACCCTGTTTGCCGCTGCAATCCATCCCTTTTGATGATAAAGTGCAGGAATTCTAGGAAGGGACTAACTTAGGGACAGCATCTGTCAGTGAATGGTAAAGACCCCGTGTTGGAGAAGTGGTGGATTAGCTGCCATGGGATACCCATGGGTGTGAAGTGTTCGAGAGCCATACTGACGGATGAGTTAGCCTATCAGGGTCAGAACTAGGGACAGCCTTGCACTTTGCATTAACACCTAGCTAGCGACCACAGGGTTTCTGTGCCTTTGGGTTAACACGTCTTCCTGGTACTAACTTAATAAAGTTTTATCTCTTAGAATCTAACATTTCATAGGGGGGACTGATGTAGAATTATTAAAAAACCTTATTGTACTTGTATTCAATTATTGCACTAACTCCATTTTAACCTTATACTGTGACAATCCTCCATTTTGTCCTCCTAACCTGACTTGTTCATTTTAAAACTACATTACATGACAGTATTTCTCAGCACATCTAATACAATAGACAAAGACTGTATTCTCCATAAGGATATGACTAACCCAGGAACAGTTGAATTTCCCCTAACTCGCAACATAATATAATTTAAAGGCCATGAGAACACAGTAGTAATGAAATGTTCTATTCATAAGAGACCTTGCACCTAACCACGAGATTTGACATCACCGACCGAGTAAAATGACGCTCAAGACCCCTTGTCCCCCACCCGTGTCCGAAAAAGTACCACCTCTTGGTGGGTGGACACGGAACTAACCACTTAGCTTTTGATCCAATTAATTATATTGATAGGTGGACACTAACCCAGACACTTAACAATTAATCCAATTAATGATGTTTATTCACTGATATCTTGATAATCAATGATGACGAAAATGTCTCTTAAAAGGGCCTGCGCGCCCGCTGATTCTGCACTTGCCAATAAATTTCCTCGAAGTTATTTTAACCTGAACTCCGTGTGTCAGACTGAATTACTTCAGCGTATATACGCAATTCAATTCTCTTTAATTCGGACAGGAACAGATAGACACTTAAACATTTTGGTTTACTGAAAAAGTACCATAACAGCGCCATCTGCACCCTGTGCCAAAGCGGATCCTCCCACTACTACTTGAAAACCTGCTCATGTGACGTGGCGTTGCGTGATTCTTGCATATACTCACATCATTTTATTTATTGTTCCCTACCATTGGGAGCTGGTGTAGGGCCTCTCCCAGGGGTCCAGTGGGGATCTTTTCTCAGGAGATCTCCCTTCCTGCTCCTCACTGCTCCCTCACCCGCATAGTTTAGTAATGCTGGGCCGAAATAACATCATATTCCGGAACCCGGCATCACTACAGAGAGCAAGCGTGAGGGACCAGTGAGGAGCAGGAAGACTGAGCTCCGTCGCTGCCGCCAACGTCCTCTCCCCCGGCTGGGTACATTTTAGCAGAGTAGGCACCTGCAATATGAGGAGAGCAGGTGCCTACTCTGCCTTAGTAAACATGTCAAACGCGCAGCTCATCGGGCCGCAAAGATATTCATTGTGGGCCGCATGCAGCCCGCGTGTTTGACATGTTTGGTCTACAGATATCCCGAACCTTTGAGTTTTATGGAGTTATTCATTAAAATAAGAATTGTTGGAAATGCAAAGTGATTTCAAAGTAAATTTCAAATTTAAGGTCAAGGTAGTCAAAAAATTCTCCAAGTCATCCACAAACCCTTCCAATCTTTCCTGCCCACCTTCCATGATGGAGATGGGCAGGCAAGAGAGAAGACTGCACAGAGCACTGCACAGGAGACAGGCCAGCCCAGCCAAGGGACCGACCCGTCCTAAACAGCCTGACCTCTCAAGTAGACCATGCATGGAGTGCAACTGAAGTGCTCTGTGCATAGTCCTAGTGTAGGGATAGACAACCTTAATGTTATGCCAGCATTATGGCTGTAAGAGCATCATGGGAGATATAGTCCAAAATATCTGGAGTGCCGAAGGTTGCCTACCACTGGTGCCCAATCCCCTCCAAGATTTTGAAATCTACTATTAGATTTCAAAATGTTGTATAGATCCCTGGGGCCTATTTTTGCTGGGGCAGTACCCCAAAATACAGCAAAATCATTCCCAGCTAATGCTGGACTGTTGGCACTTATGCATCTATCTTATAGTGTTAAATTTGAAATTCACTTTGACAATGTAGTGCATAGCCCTGATAATATCTTTGGATGCAGTGTTTATTCAGCAAAGAACACTTTTTTCTTTCTTATGAGTGATTCTTCCCCTTTAAAATTAGTTATTTAATGATGCTGGGTATAATACCAGATCTGCAAGAAATTCCCTGATAATTTAGCCCTTGTAGACTAGAGTTGAACAGCATTTTAATTCATTGTAGCTAGAGGCTCCGCTGCTCACACAATAGTTTTTTTTTTTGCTTCACTCATATCATTGACGTAGCGCAGGCTTAGGTGCATCCACAGTGTGTATACATTACCCATTTAATTTCAACAAAAGAAATAAATACTGCTTTATTTCCCATTTTGAATCTCAACATCTGCACAAGAAAGTAAAAGTAAAATTCAATCAGTGTAAGGAGAATATGCTCGCTGGAGATGCTAGTGGACCAGATGTTACGGCTGCAAAGAGAAAGCTTTGCAAGCAACATCTGCAATATTTTCCATCTTGTAAAACCAGCCACTGGTAAAAGAGATTCATTCTATTCCCCACCAGCCATACAAATACTGCTATTTGTGCCGTTACATTATATAGTTATTTATTTATTTTCCTAAAGCAGAAGCATAAAGCATGCTAATGCAGAACCGAGCAAGTGTTTTTTTTTCTATGTATTTTCTTATTTTTTGTTTGTTATACGGTGCATTCCTCTTAAATATTTATTGAAGAAAAGCATGCCTTTACGGCATGCTTTTATGTTTCATAAATGGCTAAGACCCTTAATAGTATGTTGAAGCTATAACTGCAGCTGAATACAAATGCACTTTCAGGGTTAAGCACTGAAATCTGAATGGCAAAATAGAGTCAACAATAGCTGATTTGGAAAAACTCTCCAACTCCGTTACAGTCAAAGCTTGGCTATTTTAACCTCAGCTTTGACATTTTTGATTACATTTTATTATGTTCAAAATTTAGTGAGTATCCCTGCTTTGTTAAAGGAACACAAACATGTATTCCTGACACTCAACTGGTAAAATAACTGTTTAGGTCCTCGGCCTGCGTTTACTACCTTTTTTTCCAGTGTAGCGCTGGTCTCTCAGATTTAACGTTCTCAACCAATCCAATACTTTCCCATAGGGGAGCTTTGGGAGACAGTTGTGCATATGCGCCAAAATACTATGCTGCACCAATCAGCATCTCTACGAATCAATGCATCTCTACGGGGTACTTTCAGCATCTCCACACAGAGAGTGGAAAAGCTAAATGCCAGTGCTGCACACTGTGCAGCATTAACCCAGGGAGCACCCCTAATGGCCGTCTGAGTGACTACCGCTAGAGGAGTTAGTAGGCAGTAAGAAAAACATTTCCTTTTCTCTGGAAAGGGCAGTGTTTAGAATAAAATCCCGTAGGGACATACTATACACACCAGAACAACTAAACCAAACTGTAGTTGTTCTGGTGACTATAGTGTCCCTTTAAGTATGAAAAATATGTTGACTACCATTCTGATAGAAACAGTCCTTATAGTGCATATAGGTGTGTGCAACTTTTACTCTCAGTTGTTACCTCTATTCTTTTTATACAGAGACCCCTTTCATGTACAAATTTAGATCTTCTTTCTACATTTTGTATATTGGAGCTTTACAAAGTTCATTTAGTTAATTGAGTAATCTGAGAATTGCGGAGAGCTGACATAGGAATTATAAAGTTTAAGCCAAAATAGCCATATTCCCTAAAATAGCTGTTTTTAATCTTGACTATTTGGCCCAACATTTCTTGTGTTTTTATGAATTTCTGTATAGTTAATAATTTAAATAAGAAAAAAATATCAAATAAAAATATAAGAATGAATTCCAAGTACAATGGTTTTCAAGTTAAGTAATTTAACCAAATACAGAAAAAGGTTTAAACAATCCTGAAACTTCCGATTGCTTTCGTGTGCATTCCATTGTGACCGGACAGCTAAAGAGCCGTATCCATGCTGCCATATCCTTCCTGTAGCATCACCCGTGCTGTAAGAGGAAGAAATGTCACGAATATATGCTTGTAAATAATGGCTAAAAGTGAATTTCTGTTTCAAATAATTCATTATAAAGTGGTTGGATTTGATGCATTGTCAGATATCTATTGTGTGCAAGTCAATAATTTCCCCTGTTTATATTCAAGTCTGAAAAATGATTTCTTTCTCTTGTATGCACTATTAAGAGAAAGCACAGAAAAATGTGAGGTGTGCAGGAGTATATATGTGTGATATTTTTGTGGGCGCCTTAGATGCATCACCTGAAAATTATCAGGGCCTTAATTGGGAGGGGGGTTAATTTGTATACTGCCACTTTTAAACCTGCTTAAATCAAAATATATAAGATATAATAGAAGATAACTCCCAATAGACAGAAGCTAATATGTCTGCTGGCAAATCCAGCTCTGATTGGAGCACACGTTATTTGGCCGTAAGTGAGCTTAGCATTTAGTTACCTCATTTTGAGGTTACTGGTAGTGTAAGGATTTAGTGAGAATTTTTTTTTGTTTGTTTGCTTTTATTATTATACTGATCCAGAAACCCAATTGATCTAGTAATAGCAGCTGGATAGAAATATTATAACAGACTTGGCATCTCACAGATCATGTGAGGTATATTACCCATCGTTCTATTAGGAGGATAAAAATGAAGGATGTATGCACATTACTCAGTATGTTTCAACCTTATATCAACTGAACTTTGATGGCCAAAGTTATCATAATCAATGCCCTCCAGTGTAGTATTAGGGATTAGATGTCAGAAGTAGTGTACAGTTTATGTGTATGGATATATTTTGACATTTTCTTGCAGGTCACACATTGCTTTGCAAGTTGGTAAGACTTGGTTTGTTAAGTATTGGCAATGGTCAGTCGCAATCTTCCTTTTCCCCAACCCGCTTTAAGAATAAACATGTTGTTTTTCTTAATAAATGATCCATTCGGAAGCAACTGAGATGTTTTCCGTCAATCTCTTATCCAGTTATTATTTTAAAATACTGTCCTGTTCCAGTTTGGGCTAAGATCAGGAAATACAATTAGATCGGAAATCTAGAGGAGGAATCTCAAACTCTACACCCCAGATGCGGATTGCCTACACCTTTCAGAATTCCTTGAATGCAATAGGTGGTCAGAGAATCATGAAGAATGTAGTTAAGCAACATTTGGGGGGGTGGGGGGGCTGGAGTTTGAGATGCCTCATATAGAGATTTTAAAATGGGTGTAATAATCTGGTTTCCAGTTTGTCAGTAATTAGATAGATAAATAGATAGATAGATGTAACTTAATTCTCTCTCAATACATGGGGAGCTATTTCTCAATGGTTTATAATGTCCTGTTATAATGATCTGCTGCACCTAGAGGCTTGCCATGCACTGATCCTCTCAGCTACTGGCACCTTGCCCACACCACATGTCCACACCACAATAAGTTAGACATGTCATTGCCATTCATATCATTATTTGCTTTAGAAGACAACTGTCACCTCAAACCTATGTTTTCATAAAATCTTTCAAGTTTGGAAAGAAAACATAGATCTCTAAATTAAGTATATTTAAAAAAAAAAAAAAAGAATCTCTACCTTTTCAGCCACAGGGAGAAGTGGCAAATATTCTCCCCTATATAGTTGTTGACGTCAACCTTTTTTTAAAAAAGTACAAGTTTTCAAGGTGTTGTTTTCTACATAAATATTAAGATCTAAAAAGTCCACTGATGTTTTGCTAAAATTACTTGTGAGCTTAACACCCCAATTATTACAATTTGAATGGGTTAAAAAAACTAAATAATGATGACTCATCACCTTTTCTTACAGAATCAGGGATTTTTTTAGAAACACAAATTGATTTTATTATTGAAGGAATAAAATGGATTTTATCAAACAACTATTTCTGGTTTGGTGGACAATTCTTTTTACAAATATGTTGGATGACGATGGGCATGAGGTTAATGCCCAGTTATGCTAATTAATTTATGGCACTGTGGGAGCATATATTTATCCACAGTGACCACAGTGTTATATCGCCGTTACAGAGACAACATATTTTTTATACGGAAACGTGATGAGTCATCAATATCTAGTGACTGTTGAACCTACCTAAAGCACAATTACTACGCGTAAAACGCAATTGCACTGAGGAATTAAAGTTTCAAGAACAAGCGAATAGAATAATCAGTGATTTTAAGGACAAAGGATACCAGGATGGATTATTACAATCAGCATTTAATGAAGTTAAACATAAAGACAGAGATTTATGATTAAATATAAAAATTAAATATAAAAATAAAAATACAGATTCAAAATATCAATACCTTCATTTTATTTGTGATTTTAAAAGAATTACAAACAAGTATTGGCCAATTTTAGAGAATGGTAATATTTTAAGTGGTATACTCCCTGATAAACCTATGATAACCTATAGGGACGCTCAGAATCTACGAAGCAATGTACCATTAAAAAAGACTACAAATAGATTATTCGATTAATCAAATGGAATTTATGGCTGTGGCACTTGTGGAGCTTGCAGAAATAAAAATGGAAATAAAAGAGTATTTAGTGAATTTTACCACCCACAAGATAAATAGAAATGCTTCAAAATTAAACAATTGATCACGTTATTCTACTAAAATAATTTACATGTTAAGGTGTCCCTATGGCTTAATATATATAGGTAGAACCACTTATGTGTATTGTATATATGATATATCAGAATTGATTTAACTGTTTTATATTTTTCGTATTTGCCTAATTTTACTTTCTGTTCATTATGAGCCCATGCATATGGGTTCCAATATATACAGACTATCTTAGGTGGACTAATATGAAATAAACAGCTTCCAGTAATAAAGATTGGATTAAAGGGAATACGAAGGAATTGACTCCAATGACAGAAAAGGAAAAATACTATTCCGGAAAGGAGGAAGTGAGTGATGGGTCATAATTTAACCACTTTCAGGTCACGGAGAGTTCTGGAAGACGTTATGAGCCAAAAATTACCCACTGGTGATATTGGGCACCACGTGAGGCGTGCAATGTCACCAAGGAAAAGGGGCAAACTATCCAGCCACTGCTCCAGAAACATTGCTCGCGAATGGCGGTATCGTGGGCAATGCTTTACCAATTACAGGAAACCCAGTGATATTTAAATTGAAGGACCTGCAGCAGCAAACTACCGATTGATAAAGCTGGGCTGTGACCGTCAAAACGCATCTCGGATGATACACTACAAGGCCTTTTTTTATATATATGTTTTTATTTAATACATTTCTGTTACTACATTTGGAACAGTGTCCTGTTGATCATCTTTGATGCTGAAGTAAAGAAGGGTTGTATCTCCTTTGTACATACTTATTTACTAGGTGCCAGGTCCAGACACCTTGAAAGGTGAGAAGCAAACTATACACTACAGTTCTTACCTGTTGCTGTGAAGTTAATGCACTAGAGCTGGCTTTGCTCCCCTGTTTCTCTTTTGTTTCTTTTGCTATGAGGATATCGTTTTCTTTAACATTATCAGAAAAGGTCAAGTGTCACCTATGTACACTTAAGCTAAAGTGACCTGAGCCTATCCATACAGGGCTCTTTACCACGTGAGTGGATCCTTTTTTAGTTTTCCACTGACTAATTATCAACGTTATTACACTATATGCGTCTTTCTTTTATTTTTTACAGTGTGGTCATTTTTTAACCCCCTAGGGGGTAAGTGTGACACCATTTTAAGCGCTACGCACTTTTTTTTTACAATTGGTATATTTTTACCATTTTAGTAAATTATTGTATGATTTGTTAACGTAGGGTGGGGAGTTCCTATATTTGTATCGAAGCTGCTATCACTTTACACTTTTCTATTTCTGTCTAAACGTATTTACGCACAGAGCACTTTATTTTTTGTTTTTGTTCAAGATATTTGTTCCAAGTTACTCAGGTTGGTGGAATATTGACTGTGTACTATAGCAATGAGACTTTAGATAGGACACTGTAAAATATGGTTTTTTATGTTCTTTAGCCACTATAAAGTGGCTTTGAACTTTCCCTAGGAAATGCTATGCTGAGGAAAAATAACTTTTGTCATACTTAACAGTCCTAATGGTGTAATGCATCAGCACATAGTGTGTTCACTCATGTTAAAATTCTGACATAGAAATGTTTTCTTGAGAAGGGTTACAGACAGTGAAATAAATAAAAAAATAGCAAGGGGAAAATACAATTGATGACCAGTGCATTGGAATGAGTATACAAACATATCTAGTAGTACAGGCATTCCCAATAAATTAATCATGGTCTACCAGTCGCAAATCACAAAGACTATCCTGGTAGATTGCGGCTGGATCTTTAATTAGTTACCAGGGCCGGACTGGCCCACTGGGATACCAAGAAAATTCACGTTTGCTATGAGCAACTGCTGCAGTGTTAAAAAAACTGAAATTGAAGAAGGAAAGAGGTTCCATAGAGCAGCATTGGCGGCCGTTTTATTGAACTAGGTGAGTGGCTACTGAGCCACCCCTTAGCGCTGCACTACCACTCCTGCGTTCTTCTGATTTGGCACAGAGCAACCACTAGTATAATACGCTACCCGGCACCGACTATCAGCTGCTGAGTGCACAGGCTTACTGCTATATAACCCCAGATTTCAAGCAATTAACACAGCTTGCAGCAGACAGGAGATGCTGGAACTGGTATCCGGGCTGCCCCCATCCTGTTAACTGGAGGTCCTCCAACGAGCGCAGAAAGGAGCCTGTGCATCACAGAGCACAGCTCTCTTGGTTCCCCCCTGAGCTGCGGGTGTTTTGTGTTTATTTTTTAAATTGAACATCTGTATTTAAATTAAAAATAATTCAATATGAAGATACAAGCAATAGTCCCAATAAGAATTTTAATGTCTTGGTTTTTTTTTTTGTGTAAGAAAATGTGTGTTTTTTTTATTAGGAAGATCTCATTGAGCTGGTCATGTGAAAAGTAGATCATGACATAAAAAAAGTGTGGGCACCCCTGTAGCAGATCATAGAAAAACACAAATATGATTGTTTTGAACCAGATCTTTGACATTTTAATGTCCCAGACTTACAGTGTAGCAAACATAAATAAAGTTTAAGAGTTATGTCTAGTTGAAGAGTGGTTACTATGTTTCTGAAGGCTCAGATATAATCTATTTAGTAGGATGAATTAGAACTGTGGGGTAGGTGGGGGTCAGAGTGTTGGTACATTGATGAGCAGAGAATACTAAGAGGGGGAGATGACTCGACGTGAAACGTTAAAGAATGCATTTATAAAGAGGTGGATCTTCAGGAGTTTATTCTACTTGCAGTGGACTAAGTGTGCATATGAGTGGAATCATGAAAGAGTACTTAAATATAAGGGTGGGATAAGAGGTATGGCATTGAGGGGGTCCAGAGATCTGTAGGGATATAGCAGGAGATAACTGAAAAGAGGTAGGCAGGATAAAAGTTGTAAAATAATTAATATACAATGTTAAGACATCTGAAGTGCTAGCAAATTGGAGAATAATTGAGTTTTTAGAGTGGATTTTGTACAAGTTGAAAGTATTACGCAACATATTTAGGATTTGTTAAAGCAGTATGTTGGAGTGTTGAGGAAGACCCGTCTGTATGGAATTGCAGTAGTCAGGTCTGGTAGCATTACTTTACCGTTAAGAGTTTGATTAAAGAGCCCTAGATCATATTTGTCACAAGGTTGCAAAACATTTTTTCTCATCACAGCTGTGGCAATCTAATGCTGTTTGCAAAACTTCAGAGATGCTTTCAGGTCTTTTAGATAGCTATTGTTGAGTAACATCTTCATCTTCGTAATTCTCCCATACAAGCTAATGTTAAGCTCTTAATATGATTTAATCATGAATCCAGACATCACATACTAATTTCGTAATGATGGTTGACCTCTCTATGATTTGTTTGCAAGTCACATATTCTAGGTGTGTATATATATATATATATATAGTGTTCAAGTAGAGAATGTATCTCTCTCTCTCTATATATATATATATATATAGTTAATACAATGTTAAACAGAAATCTGCACACCAGTCAAGCCATAAGACTTGCTTTTCCCACAGAAATCCCAAAACTGCAGCGATGTTGCAACCGCAAAGGACTCTGGGTCAACATATGCAAATTAGTTTAACAAAGAATCACATTTTTGCCTCATTCCATTTTAAACATGGATTCCTTTTAATCTGTGTTTGCAGTATACAACTGCTTGGAACACAATTTAGGAAAAGATGCAAAACCAGTGAACCACTCATGGACAGCTAGTTTCGTTGTTAATGCAACTCATCAGCATGAGGTTGGTTACTGGTTTGCTTATTGAGGCTTGGTAGTGCTTGGGAAGCAAAATCCAAAAAGGTTATGGTGGGGAAAAAATAGTGATTGAAAACCCCTTCCACCTGAAGTCTGTGGATAGTTAATACAATGTTAAACAGAAATCTGCACACCAGTCAAGCCATAAGACTTGCTTTTCCCACAGAAATCCCAAAACTGCAGCGATGTTGCAACCGCAAAGGATTCTGGGTGGACATATGCAAATTAGTTTCTTTGTTAAACTAAAAAATTATTTGTTAAACTAATTTGCATATGTCCACCCAGAATCCTTTGCGGTTGCAACATCGCTGCAGTTTTGGGATTTCTGTGGGAAAAGCAAGTCTTATGGCTTGACTGGTGTGCAGATTTCTGTTTAACATTGTATTAACTATCCACAGACTTCAGGTGGAAGGGGTTTTCAATCACAATTTTTTCCCCACCATAACCTATTTGGATTTTGCTTCCCAAGCACTACCAAGCCTCAATAAGCAAACCAGTAACCAACCTCATGCTGATGAGTTGCATTAACAACGAAACAGCTGTCCATGAGTGGTTCACTGGTTTTGCATCTTTTCCTAAATTGTGTTCCAAGCAGTTGTATACTGCAAACACAGATTAAAAGGAATCCATGTTTAAAATGGAATGAGGCAAAAATTTGATTCTTTGTTAAACTAATTTGCATATGTCCACCCAGAATCCTTTATAAATAAACGCATTCTTTTTTTTTTTTTTTTTTTTTTTACATATTGTTCTTTTTTAAGATTGTAAGCTTGCTTGGGCAGAGCCCTCTTCATCTAGTGGTCCAATTTGCCAAATGTGTTTTGTCAGATTTAATTGTTTGTCTTAGTTTATCTATTGTACAACGCAGCAGAATATGTTTGCATTTTACAAATAATTGTAATTGCTCAGAAATTATGGTTAAAGCTAGGGTAATTGCCCTTGCAAGAGATATTACTTTTATATACGTGATCTTGGAGCTTCCACAAATCAAGATTTCAATATGTATGTATGTTTGCATTTTCAGAGACATTTTCAAGCATAAAACCAATGTCACCTTAAAATAATTGATACAGAGTTTCAGTGCGTTGCAATAAAATATCACAAGATTTCCCTTTACCGTTTGTAATTCAGTGATATAAAATAATTGGTATCAAGACCCAAGAGTGCATCATATATGTATAAATAGAGATCTAGTTGATTGATCTAGGCTTGCCCCTTTTTTCTTCTTTTTTTTGGGGAGTGTGTATGTCTCCCTTACATACAGAGATAATTTCAGAGAGCAAAAATATTTCTTAAACCTGCACAACAGGATTTCTTCTATAGCCTCTTAGGGGAAATCGTTCATGTTATATGCATTTGTTTTGTATTCTGTTTGACTTGTGAGCAATAGGCATTTAATAGTTTAATTTATTCTGCATTCAGAACAGGGCACCACAGATGTGAGGTTATCTCAGGGTATAGCCAAACTCCTGCCGTGCTTGGGACTGCAAAAAATTAAAGATGAAGGGATGACTCTAACCACACACATAGTAGGAATGTAAGGGAAAAAAGGAGTGTGCTATTTTTTAATATTCATTGCTCTCAACTTTGTGTTTATCTGATCACAAAACATGTGTACCTGCCAAGAATAACAGGGGCTCACAATTACAGAACCGCTCCTTCCCAAACTATCAAAAGAGTCCAGATTATTTGAACTAACTAGCAATTTGTCTTAACCATGTGGACCATGATATTGCTGTGGAAGAAGGTAACATGAACATGTTTACTAAACTTCTTTTCTGACTTTGATGTATTTATTTATTCAAGTACATTATCTTTTTCAAATAAACCCCCCACACATATACACATACAGTTCCACTATCGAATTCTGCTATGGAAAAAAAGGGCTATGCCTTGCCTTTATTTTTCAAACATTTAGAAGTTAGTGGTTTTCCTGTTACAAACTACACACAACAAAATGGCGGAATAGAATCACATCACCAAGTTGTACAGTGTCAAAAGTTCAAATATCCTTGTGATAGAAATGTCTGTAACGTTAATTTATCAGAAATTTCCATTTAAGGCATTTAAATTTAGAACCTACCATGAATATTTTTCATTGGCATTATGCACCTTTTACTTATGTCATGGCAGGTTCACCTTAAAAGATAACAGCTCTATAAAAAATGAATATCATTTATCATGGTGATAAATTATATATTTAATTGCTTTAGGAGCTGTTTAAGTAACTTAGAAACACTTCCTTCCTATCAGGGCAATCCTCCCCCATGATGCCAACACGCTAGTATCATAAACCAGTATATCAGCATCAGAATGTTTTGACATCTGTTACTGCATTACTATAGCAAGCACAACATACATCTGTAAGAGGAAAACCACAGCAACTACAGTGCATGCACAGCAGTTTCTGTGGAGCGCGCAAGAGAACAACCTGTAGGAGGGTTCTCCATTATTACTCTGTCACTCAGATATTGACATAGACCAATGCCATCAGCATAGAGCTCTATGCCACCAATTGATTGTCCTGTATGGAGTCGGATATTTTAGACAGATTTTTCTGAAAATGTATACATTTTAGCAATTCTAGTAGCACAATATATATATATTGTACCATGACATGTGCACTTTCATTTTAATAACATTTTAGAATGTTTAATGTTTAGAACATTAATGTTTAATTTTTAGAACTTTTTTTTAGATCTATTACAAAATCTCCAATGCAGCTAAGTTAGAATTTCTTCTTTATTTTGGCTTTAAAGGGAGACTATAGTCACCAGAACAACTACAGCTTATTGAATTTGTTCTGGTGAGTAGAATCATTACCTTCAGGCTTTTTGCTGTAAACACTGTCTCTTCAGAGAAAATGCAGTGTTTACATTACAGCCTAGTGATCACTTCACTGGCCACTCCTTAGATGGCTGTTAGAGATCCTTCCTGGGTCATGGCTGCCTAAAATGCATCCAAACATTCAGTATCTCCTCCCTCTGCATGCAGATACTGAACTGTCCTCATAGAGATTCATTGATTCAATTCATCTCTATGAGGAGATGCTGATTGGCCAAGGCTGTGTTTGAATCATGCTGACTCTGCCCCTGATCTGCCTCCTTGTCAGTCTCAACCAATCCTATGGGGAAGCATTGTGATTGGATAAGGCCACCACTTCTGATGATGTCAGCAAACAGCTTGGTTTTCTGAGGCAAACAGCATGCAGAACTACAGCTTTAGGTTTGAATACAAGTAAGCTTTTGCTATGTTTAGGGAGACATGAGTGGGCTAAATGGTGGTTTTAACACTATAGGGTCAGGAATACATGTTTGTGTTCCTGACCCTAAAGTGTTCCTTTAATTTTATTGAGTTTAAACATTTGGGGAACAAGCTATTTTTCACTTTCATTGTTCTTCATATGGCTATAGGGAGCATTTGAAAGTATTTAATGTAGACTTTTACACCCATCTGTACTTCTTGTATGTTCTATTTTAACAAACGTTTGGGAGCACATTTTAATGATTCCTTGTCAGGGTTATTTATTAAAGTGTAAATTTTGGGGAAATATTTTAGGCCACAATAGTTGAATTGCAAATATTCTCCAACTCAGCTTTCATTTTGAAAGTTTTGGCTAAAAAAATAAAATTCAGTTTGTATTCACTTTACATTTCCACAACTTCACACATTCCGAGTTTTTCACTAACAAGGATGTTTACCAAAGTGAGAATTCAAATTGAGTTCAAAGTGGATTTCAAAGTTTAGGCCAGAATAGCCAAACTGGAAAAAAGTCAGCAATGCTTTCAGTTCATCTACTCTGGCCTTAAAGTGATCCTAGATAGAACCTAGAAAATATAAGTTTGCCGTTTTCGAACCATCTGACTGACTCATCTTATACAATTCCGTATTCTTTACCTTTAAACTGTTATTTAAACTTATTTGGATTTATTCCAATTACCCCTGTCTCCTGCAGAGATTATCCGTCATGTTTCAGTGGGTGTTACAGTTGCTGTAAGATACAGCTCTCCTGCATACCTCTGTTTCGGATGCACATACTTGTTTCCCATAATAGGTTAAAAGTGCTCAACGCTTTATGCTGGCTTTGTGTAAATAAAAGGTATCTGTTCTCTCACTCTCCATTCTCTGACTTTCTGTCCAAAGATGCTGCAATAATCATTCTGGCTTTTTCTCTCCTCTTTCCATGCTTGCTGCTGATGCTGCTCTAAAACAGCCTGCCCCTCCCTTCTTCTTCCAGATATACCTAGATTATGGTATCCCTGGTAACAGACATGCAGAGCACAGCTGTCTTATATCTATGCCGAAAGGCACCAACTGAACTGACTGAGAGGATGGGGAAGGGCTGTTTTAAGCCTCTGCTTTTAGAGAAATCCAGACATTTGCTAGCAACTCTGTTAGCACAATGTATAGACAAAATCTGATTCTCTTTCATTTAAGATTAAGTTGTATTATCATGACAGGTACCCCGTAAATTAGAAATTTACTTTAAATTCTAACTTTAGTAAATAACCCTGTTTATAAATATCCCATGTTTCTGGTTTTTGTATGCGTATCAATTGTACTTTAAAATTAGATTTTATTTTTTTTCTCTGAACCCTTTGTTTTGGTTTATGCACTGGGAGTCAATGGTTCTTCTAGTCCTATTATCAGAAGCATGCCTTCTTCTATAGAATATATTCAAAAAAGTTACATTTAAGAGTTTTCCTATTTCCCCCTTTTAGATACATTTTTCCTAGACTTTGCTTTGTCACTAGATAGATTAAACAAGTGTGTGACATTAACCTGTGGTTTTTGCTTCCATTTTAAGGTAAAAAAAAAAAACAAAACAAAACATGTTGAATGTGTTTATTTTTAAAGTGCTGTCTGAATTAATATGTTTCAGCGCTAGACTACATCATTTAATACATTTCCATCATTTGATTAATTCCAGTAACTTAACAGAGGTTCTACAGAGGCTTCTCCACCTTCATGGGGACTAAAGAAGTAGCAAACAACCCCTGAAATCTGCATGGTAATCCTGGCTGTACATACAGTATTTACAATGCATTTATAGACTTTTACTTTTAACCCCCACAGATCTTAACAAGGCCCTTTCACCTTTAGTGGTAATGATCACAATGCTTTGTAACATAGTCAAATAACAAGTTTCAAAAATCCAAACATCACAGATGTATGCACATTTGTGGTTAGTAAGGAATCAGTCTTTTTTTTTTTGGCAGTGCTAGTGGGGGTTTGCTAGATTGAATATATATTTGAACGTGCTATTCCCAAAAATATGTATTTCCGGGTCTATTTCCTTTTATAATAAACGGAAGGTTTAAGGGATTTTCTATTTTTTTGTGGGAAGTGAAAAGATTCAGCAGGATTAGCCCAGACAATTTGTTTAATTACAATACATCCCTGGGCTTTTATATGGTTTTGTAATAGGACATGTGGTTTTATTGGCAGTTAGACACTGCAGGAGTTGGCGTACCTTCAGAGAATTCCCTACCAGCAGACATATCTTACTCACTACGCAGTATGCCTGTAACTCCTTCAGAACTGGAGAAAATTACCACTTTCGAAATCTATAGCCTGAATGTCTCTAATCCTTAAAGTGTCACAGGCATTAATATTTTTTCGGGTTCACAAAGGGTTAAAGCCATGCATAGCCTGTTCTAATCAAACAACAAACAAAGGATGCCAGCATTAAACCAAACCATTATCTATCTATCTATATATATATATATCTATCGTATCAATCTATCTATCTATCTGTCTATCTTATCTAACGATCTATCTATTCTATCTATCTTATCTATCTATCTATCTTATCTATCAGAACAGGAAACAAAATAACATTTTTCCAGTGTATAACTGGAAGGGTTTTGCAAGTGCACTCTCTCTTGTTTTTTGCCCTCTTTAGACTTCACAAAGCAATGAATTAATCACAAGCCTCCTCCCCATTAATTCTATGGAAGGAAACAGCAGTTATTTTGCAGAGTGGTTAGGAGACTGCATATTTATAAGATATACATTTATCAGCAAATATCTCAAGAGAGCTCCTGCATGAAAAGAATAGGAAGGATTAATTTATCAAGACACTGAAATGCTTGGTAAATGGCTACATTAGCAAAACAATGTAAATTTTAAAGTTGAGTATGGACAATGGTTATAATTTAGAGCTGAGGGACTTAACTCTTTGAGTGCAAGATGGACTTAATTATTCAAAAGATTTCTAATCTTCGCTCATCTCCCTGGAGTGTAAAAGATAAGGGTTTACGATGGGATTTGATCTGTTTTTTTTTTTTGTCCAATCTGACCCCTATTTCTTTTATTGAAGAAAATATTATTATTATTATTATTATTATTATTATGATATTTATATAGCGCCATCAAATTCCGCAGCACTTTACAATGAGTGGACGAACAGACATGTAGTTGTAACCAGACAAGTTGGACACACAGGAACAGAGGGGTTGAGGGCCCTGCTCAATGAGCTTACATGCTAGAGGGAGTGGGGTAAAATGACACAAAAAGGTAAGGATAGTAACACAAAAAGGTAAGTATAGTATATAAAGGTAAGGATAGTAAATATATATATTTTTTCAATTTCTGTTTAGGAAATAAATAGAAAAAAAAACAGAATGGGAATGTTTAACCTCTCCACAATGATGAAGGATACCTTGAAATGTTGTCAATAAAAAATAATAATAATAATAATAATTATCATAACATAGTAAAGTTATGAATTATTCACAGATTTCAGCATGTATAATATACAGTGTATATAAATATATATGATGTGTGTGTGTTTTCCATAATCACCATAGTGTAAATAAATACATCGTTTTGACATCCCAATTAACTTCAAATGTAACATGTAAATAAGAAACTTTATTTTAATAATGCCAAACAGGAATGCAAAAATCACTTTCTGTATTATTCAACAATTGAAGTGCATTAAAAATATTTACGAGTCAGAATTAAATTATAAGAAAGGATAAAGTTTGATATTTTGTATAATATTGGCATGTGTATTATGATTTTATTAAGTAACGCTATGACAGAACTTTGAACAATGTCGTATTGCAGTGTGCAAACCACCAGGGGGAGCAGTACACCAGCAGAAATAGATTAGTGAAAGCTTTTGGTAGCTAAAAATCTCATAAGGAACTTGGATAAAGCTCTCAGGTTAAACCATGCAGCTGACAGAAAATAACCCTGATTAGATCAGTTCTTGCAGCTAGATGTGACTCTGACACAGACATTACTGCTTGTGCGAGATAATCATATCTATGAACCGTATCTATTTACAGAAGGGAAAACATTTAAAGTTTGAATAAGCTATTTGTGGATATTTTTTCTTTCAGTCGTTATTTTGTTAAGCTATCCAGTTTCCAAGCTTTACAGCAGCTGTTACAATAATTATCTGAATTCTAAAATGATGCAGTTCTAGAGCCAATCAGACTTTGGTTTTGTTCCATTGGCCCATTTGCATGCTGGTATTTTTGGGAGCTCAAGGAAAAAATATATCTGCCAAAATGTTACCATGTCTGCCATTTTATAACCTATGCATGTGCTGCACTGTGCGGCTCAGTTTTATAAAAAGAAAAATATGTTCTGGATGTGTAGGCCTTTCTCAAATATATTATGGAGTTTTTACAGTAAATCACAAATTGTTGTGAATTGAAAAGGGGATTGCACAATTTAAATCGAGACAATACATTTTAGGAGAAATTTTCCATTTTGGATAAGTGAGTCTAAAATTTAAAATTCCACTGTCAATTCTGATCAATTAATAGTTTAGTAAAACTACCCTGTATATTTTAATAGATAACTTGTCAACAGCAGATATCTATTGCTAAGGTCAGATTGTAATCTCTAGATTCTAAACTCACGTAATAGGGCCTTCTTCATCTTTTGTATATGTTGTGTCTCTCAATTACATGTTGTTAATTAAACCCACTGTATGACTGTACAGCACTGCTGCAATTATTGACAGTATATAAACGATAGTAACACAAATAATAGCAATAATAGCCAGTTAGGCACTTCTATGCTGTCCAGACAACAATCTGGAGTGCAACTCTCATCATGTTTAGCATGAAAGCATTACAGCTTAAGTCACTTATTTAAGCTTTAAGGCACACACGTTATACAGTGTATTTATAAAGCAACGTTTTGTTTGACCCATACATTGCAAAAACACCCTCTTAATCGTGAATTTGATTCACTATGGTGAATTAACCTTTTACTGTTAGAGGTGATCTCAAGAAATTTCTTTACAGTCTACAGCACATTCATCAAATGGTTAACAATATATAGTAAAGTTATTATCATCCTTAATATTAATCGGGAAAGGATAATAAGATTGCTTATGTATTCTCACAAGACCTGATGCAGTGAGAATTAAACTGAAACGCATTTAACTTTATCTAGGTGGAGTCATGAATGTGTTAAGGAGGATCAAGGCAAATGGAGGTGCAGGTTTAACAAACGGCATGTGCCATTTGCTTTGCTACTCTGAAGCTGATAAAGATAAAGGCGAAAAATAATATTTTTGGATGAAGAAAATGGCCTGTATTAAACAGTAGAACAGTACCGAACAGTACCGAAGCAGTATCAAACTGCTGTTCTGAAGATTTAGGATGTAAATTTGACAATCACAGGAGTTCAAGCTTAACTTTATCAGATATTACAGCACATTCTATGGATGCTTGAGAAATGAAAGGTTTTATTTTTGTTTCTGATTGCAACGAATATGTGGACACTATGGATCTATGCGATCTCCAGTTTGACCCAAGGCAAAAGGATCAGCCTAGAACAAGTTATACTATGTTTTACTAAGGGCTTAAGAAAAGAACTCCACTTTATCACCAACATACTATTTCTATGTGAAAAATACATTTTCTATGTGAATAGTGCTGTATCGGTTATTCTGTTTTTTATAGCCTTTTGTAAAATCGCAAGCTTCATTATTATCCCTATAATACCTGGAAGCATTGGGAGCTTTCCAGAAATTAAAACATTTGGGTCAAAAGAACCAAATTGCAAAAGTGGATCTACTTTCCCAGCTCACCTATTTTGGAATATTTTGAAATCCCATGACTAATTCCTGACAATCCTCAGTTTAGATAGCGGTTATAGATGTTCTCAAGCCCTTAGCCTCAAGGCTGTTAAATTTATTGATGGCCATTTTTTTCTATGAATATGAGAACATTGTGATCTCCGTTACACAACCTTGATCCAAACTATTCCAAAAAAGTGAAAGTTTGAAAGAACAACTTGTAACTTGTTTTGTAGCTACAACACAGTGCCAGTTACATGATTCCAAATGCAGGGCTCAGCCATTTTTGAGCTATAACTCACGTTTAAATGCATACAGGTTTGCAGATCTGATTTAAATCAGTGGCCATGCTTAATTTATAATATGCGAATGTTGTTTCTGAATAGATGACACTTATCGGAGCCTAATTATTATCTTTGAAAATGTTTTAAAATTGTACTTGTATAACAAAGGGAACAGATATATAAATTTAAATAGGAACATTTTCATTTATAAAAAAAGTCCTACTTTCCTAGAAAATACTGATCACTAATACCATTTAAAATGCATTATAATGTATTATATTTGCTGTAATTTTAGTAATACAAGAACATCTAAATTATCCTATGGTGCAACAAACCTTTGCAAGTAAATACACAGCTATTTATTGAGAAATATTTATATCCATGTAGAAAGATTTTCAAAAATTACACGTTGTTAAAATTTAGACAGACAGACATATTTGGTAGCCACAGGCACAACTATTGCATTCTGTGTACACATTTTAAATGTCACATGCACCAATATTTTTCATCCCTGTTTGTAAAGATCCATTTTAGGAAACATTCTTTAACAAATGGAATTCTGTTCAGAAAACAGAATCCTTGCTAACAGTAATGCTGCATCTTCCATTCAATTATAAAGAAAATAAAGGAAAAAAAACAATACAGATTGAAAGAAAATTGGACAGACAGATATACAAATAAGAAGATAGATAAAGAATATTAGGGCTCGGTAGTTAATGCTCTATTTAATTTAGTCTGCAGGTTTTAACTTAATTAAGCCTGGTGTGTTGAGCTCTTTTAATTGATTCTGCTGTGTGATTGTTTCCAAGTGAAAATAAAACACATTACTTCTTTATGGGTGGTCTTAAGAAAATGAGGAAATTATTGGCTTGGTTAAATCATTAAAAAATGGGAATCAATATTTACTTTGGACCCGTATGAGCTTCATTCCTGCATACTTGCAAAGCATGTGGGGATATTTAGGGAGGGTATTAAGGAGTGCGTTATTTGTCATTCTTTTTTTTTATTTTTAACATCACAAGCTGTGGAGTGTTGTTTATACCAAGAAGAGAGGTGACTGCAATACATTACTATGCAGCACACTGCAGAATCCGCAGGCAGTTCTGAATAGCCAGTAGATGTATACATGATCCCTTTGCCCATACATAAATAAAGAGATTCAGCTTTAGAGGATGTATATGCATTTGATGTATACGGCATCGATCTATCCATCTTCCTATTTATGTATCTATCTATCTATCTATCATCAATCTATCTATCATCAATCTATCTATCTATCTATCTATCTATCTATCTATCTATCTATCTGTCTATCTATCTATCTATCTATCTATCATCAATCTATCTATCTATCATCAATCTATCTATCTATCTATCTATCTATCTATCTATCTATCAATCATCCTATCTATCTATCTATCTATCTATCTATCTATCTATCTGTCTGTCTATCTATCTATATATCTATCTATCTATCTTTCAATCTTCTTATCTATCTATCTATCTATCTATCTATCATATTTATCTTTGTGTTTTAATAGTAATGAAGGACAGGAACATGGAATTGTGTGTTTTGACCATCAATGTTTGAATGTCTTATCTCTCTAGTGCTTGTCAATAATGTATAGTGTAGATTTCGTGTACCACAGGAGTATGGTATAGTATGGGCTGCGCTACACATAGATTCGTAATAGATTGACATTTTTTTATAGTCGGTTGCAATGTCACTAAGTAACCTTGTCTTGGTGACATCTATACTGAAATAAAATATTATTCTAATGGCACTCAGGCAAATTCCTTGGCCGTAAAATTGGGCTGTATGGAGCCACATTTTAATAATACTCTTGAGAAAACAAAATAATTATCACTGTGAATATTCAGCCACGAATTGGCTATATAGTAGCAGCAGGGGTATGACATTGGCAATATGTATGCTATACATGTCATTACCTCTGCCTAGACTAAAAACTGGAATGCATTTTCATAGTCCACCTTCTATTCAATGGTCGTGACATGTTGAGCATGAATAATTTAATACATTTTTTTCAATATTCACATATTGGCAACCAACTAATGATTAATGTAAAGACTTTGAGTAAAATAACATCAGAGATTTTTTTTCTTTTTGTTTATCTTTTGGTCTAGTCTTCCATTAGAGATGTTTTGCTAGTTTCTCCAAACTGTGATATTTTTGTGGAGATGGTTGAATTTTGCTAGGTACATCTTAAGATGAAGTTAGAATATTTAAATATACTTTTATTTCTTAGACTTGAACATACCATACAATTGTTGTCAATATTAAGAGATTTCAGCCTCCCTACAATATGATAACTGCAAAAGCAATATGGCTTATTACCAGTTTGTAACTAAAGATATTTTTCGGCACAAATGTATAAAAGATTCCATTTAAAATAATAGATAAAGGATATTAATTCATGAAAATTAAATACTGCTAAACCTTGAGAATTATTCATTTGCCAACATCCAAGCCAAGACAGGATAAGCACCGTTTATTTATCGCATTATATTTAAAATAAATTACCTTAATCAATAAACTGGAGATATAATTTATCAATAGATTTTCCAAGTACTTTTATTTGTAGCCATTTTTTTCTGGCATAAAGACCTGATCTTGAGAATTATTGGATTCCTACTGAGTTCAGAATTAATAAAATAAACATGGCTGGTTGTTGCATTCTCTCTTTCTCGTACATATTCTCGGGCAAGGTCAATATATTTCATAAAGATTCATCTGATGTCATCACACTGTCAAAATTGTGCATCGGTTAGATGGAATATAGTAACATAATTTTCTTTGAATCGACTGATAACTTATTGTAAAATGTATTTTGTCTTTGGTTTGGTTCAATCAGAGCAGTCAATCACGAGAAGAACGAAATTAATCAATCAATGCTAATTATTAAAATATTTTTTTCGCACAAATAGAAACAGTAAAGGGAATTTTTCATTAAAACTAAAGCCAAGTAAAAAGGGAGAGATAAAGGCCAAATGTGATGTACCAGCTTTTTGCTGTAATAGTACAAAAATAGCCGTATACAAACATACATGACGCAATCATACCATTCTCACCTAAAAGGCACCTTAGATGAAGCAATATATTTACTCTTCATAATATATAATACCCTTTTCAGTAAGATATGACCCTAATCATCTTATTATCCTATGTTCCTAAATAGTTTCTTGCCCTTTTGGTTAAGATCAAGTATAGTAGTCAGAGTTTGACATTGGAAAAGACAGAATTTCTGGCCAGGAATTGAGGTGTCACTGAGCCTCTTGGAATGGTCACCCTGGTTGGTGTTTCCTTACATGTACAGTATGGGACACGTACCTGGCTATGCTGCTACTGGAGCATTTTTGGATCCTTTCGAGTCGTTTCATTTACGAGCCTCTCATTCCGATCTTTTGGTTGGTGAAGTAGAATTTTTTGACATTGTTATCCTAGTGCTGGTGTCAGAAATATAATATTTTATAAGCCAATGTACAAAAGCAAATAAGACACATTGATTATGTGAGTCATGTCACAATTGTTTTGCTATTTGTAATGCTACATACTGACACTGACATCTGCAAGAAAGGGGCCAAATTCAAAGAATGCAAGCTTATTGTGTAAGAATATGCCACTTCTCTCTCAATACCTTCAGAATCCATGCAATACAAGGAGTAGCAGCAGAAGACACCAGCAGCAAGTCCAAAGTTCTTGTCTGATCTCAGGCGGCCATATTGGGGATAATTGTTGGGAGCCTCAGACCCTTAGAGTGTGGGGCTTCCAAAGAATGAACTTGGCTGTCCATAGTAGCTCATCGTGGAACAAATTCAGAGTTGGTGAGCACTGGATTCCACAAACCTGGAGCATAATAAAAAAAGGAATTGTATGTCTCAGTTTGTTGATAATCAGCTATGTATGTGTTTAGTTTAACCATCTGAGAGTTGGGGGATATGTTGGTGCCACAAAAATAAAGCAACAGTTATAATAATGACATTGGGCTTGGGCATACACTGGTCTCATCTTACTGACAACATACTAGATAAAGAAAAACACATGAACAGCAGCTAATCTGAGAATACAAGACCTCTCTAGCCACTAATATGTATATTCTCACCATGAGTGTGGCTAAATGTTTACACTTGACCCTTTCTGACTCTACGGCTTCTATAGTTGTCAGCATTAAACCACATTAGTGAAGTGTACCCGCACACTCACTAATATCACGCATTACATATGTATCTGCTTAAAGGAGCATTCAAAGTACCATAACCACTATGATCCTACAAGGAGAATCTGGAAGCAGGATAGTGGTCTCGTCAACCCAGCACAAATCAGGTAAGTTGTCAAACCATTCCAAGATGACTAATTATTCTAATACAGCGGAATGTAGTAAAAATGTAATTCCTGTAAAAATTTAACAAAGCATTTTTAGTATTCCACATGATAGAAAAAAAATCTACAAATTATACTGCTCATGTGATGGACTGCATTACAATGCTTAGCAACACACCAGTGTGAAATGATATGAGAGATCGATAACCATATCACCATTTATCTTTTTAATGTTGCGCTATGTTTGGGCTAATCAGTTTCCAATATTCATTACTGAAAAAATATATAAAACAAAATATAGTATTAGTATAGTCCACGGGTCGCCCATAAAAATCAGAACTGAAGAAAAGAATTCAAGGTCTCCATTCATCCTCCACTTTAGTTACAGGGAGCTTCATTATTTTACATGGTTACTTACTGATGTTCCAGCAGCTTACATTATTTCTCAATTTTAGATTGTTTTTTTTTTTTCTACTTTAGAGCCAAGCAGTTTGTATCCTACTTACCACTATGCAAAAAAAAAATTATATAGTGGTGAGATCTTTGGAAAGTTTTATAAAAACAAAATAAATTATATCTGTAATATTAAATAATTTCATACACTACTTACATTGTATATTATTGCCTTATACATATGCCAATCTTCTACACTTTGGAACATGTTTTAATCTAACAAGTAATTTATCTTCCAATATAATAATTTGAGAAAAGAGGGTAGGTAAATAGTAACCATTTAAACAAAATGATTTAACTCTTAGAAGGCAGTGAATTGACCAGGAAGAGCTCAGGGACATTATCTGTTCACCAAAACATAAACCACTTCATTAAGCTTAAAGTATTACATGAATTTCTGTCTGCTTCTAATTTCAATCTAAAATTTAAGCATCAGCCTCTCCGATCATATCTTTTGCTTATGTCTCTCTTGATGTCTGTCATGGTCTCTGTGGCTAATATTCTCCCCTTATACAAGTGTTTTGGTCAGTCAAAATTCCCACCTTTAATTATTGCCCCTATCTCATAGAGGCCTGATAACCCCTAACCTGATCTCCCATTCTTTCAGTTGATCATCTCTATCTACATATATAATATCCATTAATAACTGAACAGAAATTATCTTACATGTTGGAAGTAATTGTGCAAATATAGAAGACAACACTGGTCCCAAACCGTAGTGCTTTAGTGTTATTCCTTCGGAGCAGTGTTTACCTTAGCAATAAATAACAACTCTGACTTTTACTGAGACCAAATATTAAATAAAAATATTCATTTAAAAAGTCTAGAAAATCAACAAAAGTGAAAAATATCTGGAGGAAAAAATATAAGAGCTCCTCCCACAATATATATCTTATTATTTACACACAGAGAAGTCAAGGTAAAAATAGGTGTTATTTTTGATGCAAAGTGTTGAACGTTAAAAGACATTACATTGTATCACTGATCATTGCTCCTTTAGTAGAGTCAAAGGACCCAGAATAGCATCTATTTTGCATTGATAATCCTCCATCTTACATTTTGTCCATGCTATTAAAATTTACAATAAACAGCATGAAATGGCTGTTAGTTACAGGCAATTTACGTGTTTGCAAACAGGGATTTCTATGCAAGAAACTCAATGCAACATGCAATAAATAGTTATATTTTGAATTTTGATTGTATCTCCATATAATGACCTCTGTTAGGAACACAAGATGTCTGTTCCCAGCAAACCTATTTGGCTGATATTACTTACATATGTTAGAAGAGGGTTATCATCTTTTACCGAGAACATATCACTCCAAAAACTATGTATCACTTCTTTACCTTAGTTTTGATGAGGTGATGAACTGGAAATTTATCAATTGCCCTTTAGCAATTTTTAATATGGTGTTATTTATAAGGCTAATGCTGGCCAGTTCTTTTGTCAGTTTCCAAAGTAGAATTACACTCAACATATCAACATTTTCCGTATTTGTAGTCTTCTTTAAATACAATATATGTTAATGTTAGTATAGCTAATTAAATATATCAAATGCAGAAATTAGGTAAAATCACCATTCTGTTTCCCATTTAGATATGTATCGAATTATATGAAAAGTATATGTACTATTGGAAAAAAATGTTTCATCCCAGAATTCTTAGCACTAGAGTGAAAAAAGATTAGGCTTATATCATAAGGGCTTCTTAATCTAATATGTAGGCCTGTCAATAGGTGTCTCAGCTAATTAGAGCTGTAATACCCAATGGATAAGAATATATCAGCTATTCCATTCAGCAGATACATACTTAGATTTGACATTATGTTTAAGGGTTCTTACAAACAGATATCCTTTGATATTTCTGTTTGAATAGAATTGCACCTTTTTAGATTGCATACATTAGAGACTCATTTTCTTACATAGTTTCTGTACAATTAGTCATGTATATCCTGCTCTGTTACATGTCATGTAGCTGGACAACTACCCATTTATAGGTGATGTCATGCAAGAAATCAAAGAGTGAGACCTTACAGACAAAACATACTGTCTAGGGACTGGTTTTGAGAATGCATGCACTATCCTGAAATTCTCATGTTATTAGCTGAATGTACGCTCCACCATGCAATCCATAAATGATGATATCAGACTTTGCTTCTAATTCTTGGTTGTCAAGTCTTACATGGATACAATTACCAAAGACCTCATTCATTATATCTAAAACATATTTGCCCAAGCAGATGATTACAGTAAAGCCGGTTGAAAAAAAATCTGAAAGACATAGATTATTTGACATTTACATAGTTCAAAATGGAAATTTCCTCTACTCTTTCAAGAAACACTGAAGTGTTAGGAAATACATATCTGTATTATGCCCCTTATCAATTAGGTGTGTGTGTCTCCTAAACCCGCCCTCCCCCCCCCCCAACGCCCCATGTAAAAAAAAAAAAATACATTGTAAAAATGTAAAAATAAGAACATTACTGACCTTCTCTCCGGCGCTGAGTCTCTCTAACTGCTTCCACAAGCTCCTCCTCAGGTTGCGTCATCCTGGGGGAGTGCCAGGATAATTGACCAACCGAATACTCCTCACAGAGGAGCATTGGGGGAACATATGCATTTGTGCTGAGCTTGCTGCAATCAGTGGTGTATTTAGATTTGGTGCTGTCCTAGGCATGAAAAAAATCGGGCACCGTCCCCCCTTCAATCTAAATTTCTCTTCCTTTTTAAAACCAACACGCTCTTTGTCTGACAGACACACACCCTCACTGATGCACACACTGACATACACTCACTGGCAGACACACAGTCATTGGCACACACATACTGTTTAACTAACACACATTTTTACTGAAACACACACACTCACTGACAGACATACATACTTACTCATTCACAGTTACACTCACTCAAAGTAACACACACTCACTGACAGACACACATATTCACATTCACTGACAGACACACACATTCACCGATAGACACAAATACACTCGCTGACAGACACACATACACACACTCATAGACACACATGCAAACACACTGACAGACACACACATTCACTGACAGACACACACACACACTGACAGACATACACATTCACTAACAGATATACACATTACTGGCAGACACTCTCAGTGACACACACACACTGACAATGACACACAAACTGACAGAGACACACACACTGACAGGCACACACATTCACTGACAGACACACATACACAATCAATGACAAACACACTCACTGACAAACACACATACATTCTCACTGACAAACACACACACTCTCACTGACAAACACATATACACACTTACTCACTGACAAACAAGCACATATATACTCTTACTGATGAACACACATACACACTCACTGACAAACACATACGCACTTTTACTGACAAACACTGACACTATTTGACAGACACACACACAAACACACAATATTTTTTTTAAAATTTCATTCCACCCAGCCTCCCTACCTTTGGGAGTGCTGGCATGGAGTCTCTATTTCCCTGGTGTCCAGTAGGGCTGCTGGGCTGAGTGGCTGGGTGTGCAGTCAATGCAGGTGGTGAGGGAGCTCTGATCTTCCTGCTCAGCTCCCTCGCGCGCCTCTCAGTGATGCTGGGGCCGGAGGGACGTCACATCACTGAGCAGGAAGAGCTCAGGAGAGAGTGCTCCCTTGCTGCCCACCTCATTCATCAGCAGATGCCAGCCTCATGGGGGCCCAAAGATGGCCAGCCGGCCAGCTCCTGGGCCCCCAAGGACAAGAGGCTGACATGACATCAGCCAGGGCGTTTGGGTGGCGGATTTTTTTGCTTCCCTCCTGAAAGTGCAAAGGCAAATGCCATGTCAGCCTTTCGCTAAATACAGCGCTGACTGCGATGCATCTACAATTCCTTTCAAAGAGAATCATTTAATAAATATCTATGGCCGACCATGACGGCACTGTGCATACACACATAACATCATGGTATGTTACGGTATGAGAACCGGGAAGTAAAATTCCCTGCTCTCATACAAAGAGGGCTTGGAAGCATGGCTAGAAGCTATGCTTCCAAACCTTTTATTTCATTTAATATTGGGTTTTGGTGGTATGACAGGGGGAGCAGGACTGTAGGCACTATATCAACTTCAATAAGGGTGTCTTATTTAGTGAATATGTGCAACACAGAAGTTGTTATGCATCACTCATCTCTGGCTTCCTTGGATCCTTTGCAATCATAACATGTTTCACATTTATAAATCAATATGAACTGTTATAACAACTTACTAAGTTTTTCCGACATAAACAGAGGCATTGCTGGCAGTGGGCTTGAGGGACTGATTGTCCAGATGTGGCATTCTTTAGCCCTGGATTCATAGCCCTGCATCTCTCGTTGAGTTTTGCTTTGGGATCAAGGCCCAGGTGTTTTTAGAAGCTAGCAATGCCACTCAATGTAAACATTCCCAAATGTAACTCACTACATGTTTTGTTTTTTTTTAAAGTATACATTGTCAAGTTTTAGAGCTTCTTTATAAAAAAATTAAAAAAACTCCCAAAAAAAGAAATAAAAAAAATAGAAAACATAGGATATTAGTCATCATATTGATAAAAAAAAAAAAAAAAGAAAACACTCACAAAGACAGCACTTATTTTTTTGTATGTTTCATGTAAACTACAGAGAATAGATATTTACCATTAAATTATGTAATCACAGGCTCTATATGTTAGCCGGTAAATATTTGTCTTCTGTCTTCTCCAGGGGATTGTGGGTAGAACGTGAATGTTACAAATGGTATATAACTATGCCAGACTTGGCTGAGCCCAAGGCTTGTCAACTGTGGCTTTGATAAATACAAATCAACAGTCAATCTCATCCAGCTTCAGGGTGTATGACATGAAACAATTGAATTATACTAAATCAAACCCAAGATATGAGTCGACTTGATATTGCAGTACGAAGCACAGTCTGTTAGAGCCTGACAATCCACACAGGAAATAGTGCACCTGGATGTCTTCTGAAAATTAAACAATTATTCCAGATTTAAAGGGATTAGAAACTAAACAGGGTAACCTTCTAGTCCTTTTAAGTACAAATTATGACATTTGCTTTTAATAAATGAATTAATTCAAAGACAAGTCTAAACACAGATGATAAAACCACACGAAAATATTTAATTTAGATAAAGCTCAAACCTGTTTTTATTGAGGTGTAAACTGTACATTTGCTGGTAGTAACATGCTGTGTAATAGAAATAAATGCAACAACTAAACAGGATGAATATAAACTGATACTATCGAAAAAATTGCTTTGCCAGAAAACAATAAAAGGAAGGAACTTTAGACCCAAACCTGCTCTATTTGTTCCAATACCTGGGCACGGCAGGGGATTTCAAGGTAGTTAAAGATGTTGCATGGTGTTATAGCACACATGTGGCAGATTGCAGCCCAAACTGAGAATTTCCTTCCTTTTATTGTTTTCAAAGCTACTTTCCCATTTTAAAGTATTTTTTTAAAAAAAAAACTTGATGAATATCTTCCTATAATGAAACGTATAAATGCTGATGATTAATTAAACAATTTGCTATTTTTTTTAATCTGTTGAATTGGTTGATTAATTGAGGTTACATAAATACTTTTTTTTTTAATAAAGTTAGAACACCACAACATTTAATAATTTTTATTTTTTAGCATAATTTCCATTAGGATTATGTTGTTTTTTTTTTACTTGTAAAGGGTCAAAGTACTTTTAACCAAAGATTTAAAATAACAAAAAAAAAAAAAAAAAAAACAGACTGATCATAGATAGTTCATAGAGCATAATCTTGCAACATTTAAGCGGAAAATACATTGTAGTCCATTTTTGTTTTAAGTTGCCACTTATTTATCATGTAATGTATCTAAAATTAGACAAAATCTTCAAACATAGTAGTAATGACATAATAAAGTAAAAACAAATACAGGATAAAAACAAATTTGCTAAAACTTGTATTAATATGGAATACAGATTTACTGCTCATACATTCATTTAACTGAACTAGTAAAGGCATAGCCATGTCCCAGCTAAAGTCCTGAGACTATTTTAATAAGTAAATTGAAAAACATGTTTCTTGGTATTTGTTCATTTTTCTATTTGTGTATTATGGCTGTATTATACATAAAGCATGTTAAGGTAGCTATCTAGGCCCTAGGAATTAGATACGTGCCCTATCTCTGCAGGTGATTGACAGTGACCTGTACCTGGATGAAGGTCTCCCTCCTCAACTTGATGTGGTGAACCCAATGAATAAGGACACTGTAGTCACTATAACGTGTCATCTCATTAAATTGCGTATGGTGCCTGAAGTCCTCTACGACTGTCCCTTCATTCAGTGTTAAAATATTTTCCAGCTGTTTAAAACTGAATGAGGGTCCCTGGCTTCCCACAGCCCCACTCCCACTGGAGGTACGGCTAAAGCAGAGCTTGCACACTTACTTGTAGAAATACCAGTTCATACTTGCAATGGCACTGCAATAGGCTGAATGCAGTCTGCTGACAATCTCAGCAAATCACAGCCGCCCACTGCTGTTCATGCGAATGCTTCCTCATTACCCCAAGCAGCAAAGAGGGTATGGGTTGCTGGGGACTCTTGTTCAGCATTAAAACATAAAAATCTTTTTAATGTTGAATGGAAGGACAGTGCCAAGTGGCACTTGACCCTATAACCACTTTGATGAGATGAATCTGTTACCGTGCTTACAGTGTTCCTTTAATGATTGGTCAGAACAGGCCTGTGTGTTGCTATGGCAATAGCCTCAAAAAGTGACACTCATTGAGGGCCAATATATTCCACAGAAGGTCGACAAACAAGCAGTTGCAACAAGACATGTTAGAAATACAGGAACAGAAGGTGCTGAGGGCCTGCTCAAACAAGCTTCCATTCTAAGAGGAGTGGAATAAAATGACACAAGATGAGCAAGATGGATTTCATACATTGGATAAGTAGGGTACTAGAAGGTTTACACTGAATACTTTATTAAATGATGCATTGTAGGAGAGACGGTGGGTTAGTGAGTTATGGGGATGAACATTTTAATTATTAGGCCATCTGGAAGGCGTGCATTTTCAGTGATTTGTTTAAGGAGGGGAGACTTGGTGATAGTCTATTGGATTAGGAAAGGAGCAGCACAATCCTAGCGAGGTCTTGAAGGTGAAAGCTAGAGTATGAATAGAGGATATACACTGGTCTTTGGCACAGTGGCCAAACTGAGGACAGGTAGACAGGAGCAGTTGCATGAAGAGATTTGTAAGTGAGAACCAGCATTTTAAATTGAGTCCTACTTTGGAAGCCAAAGTAAGGACCAACATAGGGGGACAGGCATGGGGTTGAGTGAGGACACCTTGCCTTCCCACAACATTCATTAGAGATGGTAACAGGGTAAGCTGGCGGCACATAAGATGAGTGAGAAGCAGATTTGTCTAGGTGGAAGACGATAGTGTCATCCACACTATAACAGGATTTGGCAATTGACTGGATGTAAGGGGGAAAGGAGATAGAGCTTGTAGAAGTGCCATTGACTTGGAGGACGATTGACACAGGAGTAGCAGCATAAGAAGAAGAAAAGACAAGAAGTTCTGTTTTGGAGAAATTGAGTTTATGGAAGTGAGCTGCCACACAGTGAGATATAGCACAGAGGCAGTCAGAGACACAAATTAAGAGGAATAGAGAAGGATCAGGAGGAAACTGATAGATTTGCATCTTATCAGCATAGAATATTGGAAACCAAAGAAACATATAAATTACCAAGGGAGGCAGTACAGATTAAGAAGAGTAGGGGTCTGAACATTGGGAAACACCAACAGAGAGGGGTTGCAGAGAAGAGGAAGAACCAGAAAAGGAGACACTGAAAGAGTGCTTGGAGATGCAGAAGGAGAACCAGAAATGAGTCTGGTACACCAAGGCTGTGAAGGATGAGAAGGAGGAGTTGATGGTCAACAGTTTTAAAAGCAGATGAGAGTTCAAGGAGAATTAGAAGGGAGTATTGACCACTGGATTTTGCAGCAATTAAGTCATGTGATACTTTGGTCAGGGCTGTTTCAACATAGTGAAAAGAGCAAAATAAAGACTGAAACTGGTCAAGCAGAAAGTTAGATTTTAGGAAATCAGTCAGTCTCTTGTACACTCTCTCAAGGATCTTGGAGGCAAACTACTGTATGGAAATAGGGCAGTAGTTGGATGGGGAGATCGGGTAAAGGTTTGTTTTTATTTTAGGAATTGAGATATGGGTACATGCTTAAATGGTGCAGGAAATACACCAGAGGAAAAGGAGAGATTAAATATTTTAGGGAGGGACAGAGCAAGAGAAGGAGGCAGAGTGCAAATAAGATTGAGAAAATAGGATCAAGGAAACAGGTATTGCATATAGATTTTCATATACATACACATTAGGGAATTGCATATACATTTGGTATATTGTCTTTCCGGAAACTGGTTATAGCAATGGTAAAGAATTGTTTCCGTTACGATAATAATCTTGCTTGCTATTTTGGAATGCATTTGCTGTAAATATGGTTTTAAAGAACTATTAAAATTGAACTTAATTTTGCCAATTCTTGGGTTTCTGTCATCCAATAAACACACGTATATCATAAAAAAAAATCTCAGTACTCTATCTTCTCAGTGTACCTCGCAGGCCTTCAATTTAGCAGCATTACCCCACTTCCTGACTTTATTTGTCTCTCCCCTGTGTATAAACTATATTCTTTGTGAACATAGTCTTGTTTTTACAGCTGTGTTGCTTTATACAGGAAAACAGAACTTGAATTTTTAACATTGTTATTCCTCTTTCTTGCCTGAAAGCTGCAGCATCTCACTGGCTTATTTTTTTTTTCCTCTTTTTTTTCATTATCTTCAGCTCAGTCAAACTATGACCAAATTTAATCCAATCAGTAGAAGACTGGATCTTGGCTCCCCAGGCAGACCAAGGTCTTCCCCAATACTGAGGCTGCGAAAGCCAAAAGGCCCTTTCATGCATAATACCGCAGGCATCTCAGTGGGGTTCAATCATTCATCAGAATGTTGCTGAAATAAATCTATCAATCATGTTAAATGACAGTCAGTAAGTTTTGCAAAAAAAAGACATACATGTTTCTTGAAATTGGATGGTCTACTAAACAAAAAAAATGTACAAATGCATTGGGTCTTAGAAAAAAAAAACACACAAAAAAAAACCTTTACGTTACTGTTATCATTAGAGAGAATTTGCTGAAAGTGGTCTCTCTTGCCCACGTTAATAAAACGTGCCCAAAAATAGTAGGTTGTGAAATATATTGCAGTATTATTGGAAAATGGAAAGATATGAGATCTGTATCCGTGCACATGCAGGAGCAATACATTGATGTGCTTGTGTTATATAGCATTACATAAACATAGGGATTGTGTTATATTTTTTGTATAATAATATATAATATGTACTATGTACTAAATTGCTCTTCCAATGCAATTTCAGTGTGTCTGTACTATGAATTCCTATTAAAATACATGGATGAAAAGTATACAGAGTGTTTAGCCAATTAAGTCTGCAAACTTTATTTTTTAATGTCATACACAGATACAAAAGAGTTTCAGCAGATCTATTTAAAGGATGATTTTAACCAAGCTGGAGGATAAAGATGAACTATATTTTTGTGTTGTCTTTTCTTTTTTTTTATTTCTTTTTTGCACCAGATTCATTTTGTGAGTTAGGGAGTTTTTTTAATTTAACATAGTTGTTTTGTAATGTGATTTTTTTTTAACATTTATTTTGTTTTGCCCTTTTGATAGTTGAAGAAAAAAGATTAAATGAAGGTAATCTTCAGTCTAAGTCAACAGGTAAGTATATTTTTACAGGTATTTTTCTTTTTCTTTAAAGTATCTGGGCCCCCATGCTATCAAATATTAATAGAAAGGTAAGTAGTAGTGGCCATTTATGGGTGAGATTCAGGATCGCTGGCCAACTTGGGTTGTTGATTGAAGAGGCTAGACATTACTTGATCTTCTTGAAGCTTCTGAAAAGACGTGTCTTTACCCGTGTTTCTCATTTCCTCAATTCCAACTCTCTCCTTGACCCTCTTCAATCTAGCTTCCACCCTCTCCACTCTACTGAGACTGCGCTTATCAAAGTTACTAACGACCTAATCGCAGCTAAATCCAAAGGCCACTACTCCATACTCATTCTTCTTGACCTCTCTGCAGCGTTTTACACCGTTGATCATGCCCTCCTTCTTCAAACTCTTCAATCACTTGGTCTCTGTGACTCTGTCCTCTCGTGGTTTTCCTCTTATCTCTCCCAACGCTCATTCAATGTCTCCTTTTCTAATGATACTTCCTTCCCTCGTCCTGTTTAGGGTGGAGTACCCCAAGGCTCTGTCCTTGGTCCCCTTCTATTTTCTCTTTATACTGCCTCTCTTGGCAAACTTATTACCTCTTTTGGATTCCACTACCACCTGTACACTGATGACACCCAGTTATATCTCTCCTCCCCGGACCTCTCCCCTGCCGTCCTGCAATGTGTCACTGCTTGTCTTTCTTTCATCTCTGACTGGATGTCCTTCCGCTTTCTGAAACTCAATCTCTCTAAAACTGAGCTCCTTGTCTTTCCTCCTCCTAATACTGATCCTCCTCTTTCGCTCTCCCTTCAAGTTTGTGGTACCCACATCAGTCCATCCTTGCAAGCGCGCTGTCTTTGCATCATACTTGATTCTGGCCTTACCTTTGAGCCTCACATCCAGCATGTTGCCAAATCCTGTGGATTCCATCTTAAAAAACATAGCCCGCATCCGCCCCTTCCTTACACAAGATGCTACCGAGGAGCTTGTCCATGCTCTAGTAATTTCCGGATGGATTATTGTAACCATCTCCTGATTAGTCTTCCCAAAAGCCGTACTGCACCGCTACAGTCCATAATGAACGCTGCTGCCAGACTGATTTTCCTCTCTAGTCGGTTCTCTCACACCTCACCCCTCTGCGAGTCCTTACATTGACTTCCTGTATGCTATAGGAGTCAGTTCAAGGTACTAATTCACACCTATAAAGCACTGAACAACTCTAGCCCCTCTTATATCTCCTCACAGATCCATAGGTATGTCCCTTCTCGGTCTCTCCGTTCTGTCCGTGACCACCTCCTGTCCATTGTCCGCACCCCTATGGCCAACTCGCGCTTGCAGGACTTCTCGCGGGTGACTCCCTTCCTATGGAATAGCCTGCCTACCGCCATCAGACTCTCCCCTAGTCTTGCATCTTTTAAGAAGTGCCTTAAAACCCATCTCTTTAGGAAAGCTTATGGCCTCCAAGACTAACCTCTACTTCACATACCCGTCTCTTGCTCTCTCCTAAAGGGCAGCCCACCTTATTTGACTGCAAATTCATGTCCTAATGTGTTTTACACCCCACCTCCCATAGACTGTAAGCTCGATTGAGCAGGGTCCTCTTCAACCTATTGTTTCCATAAGTTTTTTGTAATTGTCCTATTTATAGTTAAATCCCCCCCTTATAATATTGTAAAGTGCTACGGAATCTGTTGGAGCTATTTAAATGGCAATAATAATAATAATAATCTGATATGTAGCATTAAAGAGATTAATACCTGTGCGTAGTTAACTATTGGGTTCCAGAAGACTTGACATATTCTGTTTTTATTATTTTCATTAAAGGGATTAAATCATTAGTTTTAAGTCATTAGTGAGGCAGGGGCTAGCCATTTCTGACCTAGCATTGTAATCCTCCACCCTGCAGTCCATAGTGTGGAAAAAAGATAGAGGCTGCTTGCCCCACATTATTTATTTATGTATTTATTTGTTTATTTATTTATTTATTTATTTATATTGCTTCAGAGAGGCAATCATATATCGAGCTTTCTTACATGGCTAAAAGAGTAGGACTTGGCCGTTTATCAAGCACTCTTAATCATTTATTGTACCACTCAGCACTACAAGTGTGACTTTCCCTACTTACAAAACTTTTTCTGAGCTGCCCTATATCTTTGCAACTCATTGTCACCATGGGCTCCCTTTCTCCCTCATGATGCTAGGGTCATCATTATAGAGGCATACTAATCATTCAACTGTTTACCTTTAGCTCTGTAATTAGAACCATCTAACTAACACATTTCACATTTTACACAGCGTGGGAAAATTCCAAAGAACTTTCCCACGCTGTGTAAAATGACACAGAGCACTCTGATTGGTGGATTTCAAGCTAACCAATCAGAGTGTTGTGACAGGTAAATGTGGAGACTTCATTTACCTGTCAGAGCACTCTGATTGGATGGCTTATACCCACCAATCAGAGTGCTCTGAGCCTAATTGCAGGGTGGGGCAAGGCTTTATAAGCCTACCCCCGCCCTGCAGAGCTAAGTCTGCGCGGAGCCCTCCATGGGTGAATTTATTATTAATATTTTTTTTTTATTTTTTTTTAAGTGCGTCGGTTATTATGGATTTTTATTTGCCCTTTTTTGGGGCTGAAAAAAGAAGAGTTTAGAAGAAAGAAGACATCAAATAGTAAGTTGTTTTTTTTACAGGTATTAAGATAATGTCCCCCCATTTTTTAGGATGAGAGGGGTAGGTAGGGGTTATATTTTTTGGGGAGGGGGTGACTAGGGGTTTGGGGACCTGGGGGGGTTACATTTTTATTTAGGGCCCCCACCCACCGCTCAGGGATGGGGGCCGGGGGGGGGGAGTACAATAGGTCCTTTTTGAAATATTTGGCCAGACAAGAATATCACTAATAGTTTCAGGAACTCTTTACTGAGCCATATATACATTTTATCCTCAAATGAACTTCTAATACCTTCTAATAACTTCTAATACCATCAGTAATCCCTTACACCTACTGGCAGATGTACATCTGAACATCACGCTGAAAACCCAGACCCAATGGTGTATTTTGGATGTTTGCTGCCCTAGGCATGATGGCACTCGGGCACCACTAATTTAAATTTGACCCACCATTTCAAGGTCATACTTCTTCCTGTTAAAGACTAACACACACTTTGACTGACAGACACACACTTTCAGATACACTGATACACACACACACACACACTCTCACGGACTTGACACAATCTGACATACACACAATCACTGACTCACTCACAGACACACACTGACATACACACAATCACTTAGACACACACTGACATACACACACAATCACTCAGACACACAAACACACACATTTACTGACAGACACACTCACTCACTCACTCACAGACACACACTGATAGACACACATTCACTGACAACACACACACTCACTTACAGACACACAGTGACATACACACAATCACTTAGACACAAACACATTCACTGACAGACACACATGCTCACTCACATACACACACTGACAGACATACAACACACACACATTCACTGACAGACACACACACATAATCACTCAGACACACAGACTCCCTCACAGGCACACACTGACAGACATAAACATACACTCACTCACAAACACTCATTTACTCACTCACTCACTCACTCACAGACACACATTCACTGACAGACACACACTGACAGACATGCACACATTCACTGACAGGCACACACATTCAAAGACAAACACTCACAGATATACACACACAAACTCACTGACAAACACACACACTGAAATATATACACACACACTGACAGCCACACACACACACACACACACACAAGCACATTCACTGACTGACAGACAGACAGACACACACACATTTCCCCCCCAACACTCACATATTATAATTTTTTAATTTTAGTTTAAATCCACCCACCCTCCCTACTTTTGAGAGAGCTGAATGGATTTTTTACCTGTGGTCCAGTGGGGCTGCTGGCCGGACTCCTTGGGCTGCTGGGCAGGAAGACATGAAGGTGGGAAGACATGCAGGCAGATGGGCGGGTGGCCACACTAAGCTCAACTGGCCACCTGCCCCGGGGGGGTTCGAAGGTGGCCAGTCTTGGGCCCCCTTAAACAAGGCATTTGCCTGGTCATTTGAGGGAGGTGTTTTTTGTCGCCCCCTCGAAAGTGCCACCCAAGGCAAATGCCTTGTTAACCTCGCAGAAAATACATCGCTGTGAAAACCTACTCTGCACCTACACTAGAAACATAGAAACATAGAATGTGACGGCAGATAAGAACCATTCGGCCCATCTAGTCTGCCCAGTTTTCTAAATACTTTCATTAGTCCCTGGCATTATCTTATTGTTAGGATAGCCTTATGCCTATCCCACGCATGCTTAAACTCCTTTACTGTGTTAACCTCTACCACTTCAGCTGGAAGGCTATTCCATGCATCCACTACCCTCTCAGTAAAGTAATACTTCCTGATGTTATTTTTAAACCTTTAAACTATCAGTCTTTAATATTGGTAAACTTTATTCCAATCAATAAAACTAATTCAGCTTTATTGTTAATGATTATTTACATTGGTTTTCAACTTTAACATACGTTTTTATTTTGCTTGAACAGTAAAATATATAATTATTGTTTATATAGTCTTGAAACAAGTGGGAGGTTGGATCAAGATCTTAATATATATATATATATATATATATATATTCCATAAATACTATGGTTTGATTGACAAGTCATAACCTTTTAAGGTGCAGACATGGCACCCTGGCCCAGCAATCATTCATGTGAATGGTGGCATATGCCATCAGACATTTTCACTAATCAGGGTGGACATGGGACCAATGCTGTTCTTTGCTAGTCTAAGCCTGTTAATGGCTGTTAAACAGACTCACACCTAGTAAGCACTCTCTGCCTATCACACATTTTTGTACATGTGAAATTATTTGACAGATGGGATTTCTCACACATCCGAGCCCTCAACATACAAGTGAACATGGATTCTGTACCAATGCATGCTCCTGTGGGTGCTATTGATTTGATGCTGATTCTCACCAACTGTGAAGCAAAATACCTTAATCCCACTAACAGATAAAGCCACTTTAACAATTTCTGTGAATAATTTAAAAAATATATATTTCATTTTTTTCCCACTGCTTTGTTTATTGTCCAAATTTATGATTTCGGCAACACAGGGAAATCGTTGGACTATTTTGAATATATCTTCAAAAACAGGTGTTTTTTTATTATTAACATAATTGAATTAGTAAGAAAGAGACACACGGGGTTATTTACTGAGAACAGCCAAGAGAAATGGAATAACTTAGAGAAAGATAGGATATCACAGAAGAATGCAAGACCAAAAGAAAGGAAAATCTGCCAGAGAAAGCTATGGTATGAAATGGAATGGATAACTCTAGAATTGTTTACATTTAGCTACATCATGTTCATTTGTTAATTTAAGAACAGTTTCCATAGATAACATGTGCTGACAACTAGACTGCAATGAGTCCAGGATATTATTCTAGCTGAAAGGTGAGTAGTTCAAAGTAAAATTTGGTGGCCAGTGTGGTGAAATTAAATCTCTTTTTGGTAGTAACATATATATGTATATATATATATATATATATATATATATATATATATATATATATATATATTAAAAAGCTTTTTGATTTGTTTACTTCCCTTTTGATGCTTAAATTATCTTTTTTTGGTAGTAATATATATATATATATATATATATATATATATATATATATATATATATATATATATATATATATATATATATATATATATAAATGTTAAAAAGCAAAATGAAACATGCCAGATGACAATTAAACACTATTGTATTAAGGTATGTGAATAAGTGAGTCAATTTTAAGTAGTAAAGGGAGTAGGGTAGTAGGTGGAAAGTGAGTGGGATACTTGACTTGTAGGGCAATGGAATAAAATTGCACGATACAGTAGTTACGGAAAACCTGTAGTATGAATGGATGATCATTTTTTTTTTCAAGTAAAACTACTAACAAATTAGGAATTGAATTTGCCTCTCTCAACATTTGATATTTTGAACCAAAAATTACACCTGTTTTGCTTTGATTCATCTCCCCATGTAGAGAAAGTGTCCCCAAAACAATGACATACGAACAATGAACTACGGTAAATGAAAGTTATTGAAATAAAGGACAGCATTGGTTTAACACCCAAAACAATTCATTTCAAACTAAATCTACGCACTGTATATGTCACCATTAATAAACAAAGCACCTCTAAATAAAAGTCAACTCAAAAAATATCTTCTTGATTCACATTTTATGATTAGTAATATATTTAAAGTTATTTGACATTGAAAAAATACATTGAGAGTTGAATATCAGGTACAAAATATAATAAGCACTTTTTACTATGCATTTTAGTGTTTTTTGCCTTACACTAAGGCATCGTTTTGATTTGTTTATTTCCCTTTTGATGCTTAGTATACTCACAAATGCATGGAAATCTTGTTTGGTGTTAGTGCCGAGCATAAGTCTTTGCAGATTTTGCAAAACTGAGCAATTAAAAAAAAATATATATAAGAACACCAATAATATGAGCGGCAGTAAATAGGACTGCAGATGCTTAGAATGCCAGACATATGCAATTAAAGTAACCACCGCACATAACACAGTCTGCCACCTAGAGCAGGTATTTAAATCTGAATGTAACATCTGTGATCTTCAACATTTCTCACAACAAACCAGAGTAGGTGGGAGATTTGGTGGCCCTGGCTTCTCTCCATCATCTTAAATCACATCAGTAATCAAGTATTAAAGCAGTCAAACCCAATGCTAACTCTCATCTCTTGTCTTTTGACCACCTATGTAGCCTAGTCATCAAATGTTCAGAGGTTGTAAGAAGCTGGATGCCACGTTTGAAACAATGCAAAGGGTTAGGAGAGAGATTTAACTGCGCTGTTAGCTGTTGCATGGATGCAATAAATAGATGAATACATAAATAGTATATTAATCTCTTCATTTTGAATTAAATTCAGAACATTTTCAGAACGTTTCTGTTGAACATTCTCCAAATTAAAGAATACAGAGCAACATATGTACGTGGTTACAAAATTACACAGAAGAGTTTGAATACAAGACAAAATAAATGTTACAAATTATATAACGGTCTTCAATCACAAGTCAAAACACGCAGTCACTATTTTTCTTTCATAACATATAGGAAACTTAACATAAAAAGTGCAATTTATCCACATAAATGCTAGCCAATTCTTCCACTTAAACCATTAAAGCATTAAGCTGTTAATCTGAAACACAATACATTAGAATATCCATTATTGTCGCCACCCATAACATGAAAAATTACAGAGCCAACTCCTGCAAATCATCACAAGTGCAGGCAGTGTGCAACAATCCTTGTGTGCATGCTCCCAAATCTACTTCTTTCATTTTAATGGCCTAATAGCCCCCTACGAGTTGTGATATTCAGCGCCTGTTAGGCCTCAGCTAATTAGAAAAAGGGCTTTTCCACTCCTTTTTTCCCTTTCATTCTTTAGCACCTTTTTTTCAGCATTTAGTCTCTGGAGGACTAGTCAGACACTTGGCTGGGCTGTTTTGAAAACATGCCTTTGAATACCTCTCCCTAATTCACGCCTTTTGTTTTTAACCTTTTGTGTTTGCCAGTTTGACCATTTAACATTATACATCTGGTGTATAGATTGTTGGGGGCTTTTTTTCTCCCAGGGCTGCTATGCATTGCCTATAGGACCCTCCTGGGCTTCAATTTGAGTGATCGTGTAACATAAAGAAGACTGGAGTGGGATGGGGAGGTGTGAGAAGGGGAGGGGGGAGAGAAATGAAACATAAAAAAAACAGGCTGAAAAGAATTCTCCTGCTCTCTTCTTTTCTTCTCTGTATATTTGCTGGACCCTGCGTCAGCCAAAGACAAGTCTTGTGTGGGAAAATGAAGCAGTCATAGAACAGATAACTAATTTGAATTCTGAAGACTCATTTGTAAATAAAACAAAAGGTAGGGGTTGAAAGTAGGAAAACAAGAAATGCCGATATGGCATTTGTTGGAACATTAAATGATTTCCATTCCTTCTTTTTGCAAGCCATGTGTTGATTACATGTACCGAACCAAACTCTTACAAAGTGGTTGGTTCACCTGACCAGGTAGTGGCTCAATTTACATTTCTTCATATCAAGACAAATGCATTTCTTGCTGGTACGGCTGCAGTGGCTTCAACATAGCTGTATAAAAAGGATATAACACATATAACAGTTCTACATTGATATAATAAAATAAACAAACACAATCACCTGTTGTATTATTGGTGTAAAATCATAATGTTGAAGTACTTTGAGAAAGGTGCTAGAGATGTCGCGAACATAACATTTTCCATTCACGAACGGTGACCGCGAATTTCCGCAAATGTTCGCGAACAGGCGAACCGGGCGAACCGCCATAGACTTCAATGGGCAGGCAAATTTTAAAACCCACAGGGACTCTTTCTGGCCACAATAGTGATGGAAAAGTTGTTTCAAGTGGACTAACACCTGGACTGTGGCATGCCGGAGGGGGATCCATGGCAAAACTCCCATGGAAAATTACATAGTTGATGCAGAGTCTGGTTTTAATCCATAAATGGCATTAATCACCTAACATTCCTAAATTGTTTGGAATAACGTGCTTTAAAACATCAGGTATTATGTTGTATCGATCAGGTAGTGTTAGGGCTACGCCCGCTTCACAGTGACAGACCAAACTCCCCGTTTAACGCACCGCAAACACCGCAAACTGTTGTCAGAGGCAGACACACCAAAAAAATGCCACACTGCTGAGCTCTGCAATGACTGCATTCTGGTAGTGGCAACAGCATGCATTGATTGGCGTGCTGTCTGGCTGACCCCGGGTGCCGATACATGCTGTCTGACTGTGCCACTAGCTCCTTGCGACGACCTCCCCATGCTTCCAACTCGTCTCCTCCTCCTCTCTGTCTCCCCATCTGAACTTTCCCCCTGTTCTTCTTCTCTTCTAGCAGGCACCCACGTGACATCCACGGACGCATCGTCATCATCAACCGCTTCACTTGTATCTGACAACTCAGCAAAGGAAGCAGCAGCGGGTACAACATCATCATCATCACACCGTACGTCCATGTGTGGAATGCTGCCTGACTGAGACATTTGTTATCTACATCCTCTGGCAATAATGGTTGCGCATCACTCATTTCTTCCAACTGATGTGTAAATGACTCCTCTGACAGATCAAGTGAAGTGGCTGTGGTGCTAGTGTTGGTGGTGGCGGCAGGCGGGTGAGTGGTAACTTGAGAGGTGCCTGAAACTAAGCTGGAGGAGGATGGTGCGTCAAGGTTCCGAGCGGAAGCTGTAGAAGATTGGGTGTCCTGTGTTAGCCAGTCAACTATGTCCTCAGAACTTTTCGAGTTCAGGGTACATGGCCTTTGAACACTGGACATTATTCTAGGGCCAAAGGGAATCACAGCACCACGACCACGATGGCCCCTGCGGGGTGGCCTGCCTCTGCCTGTCATTTTTTTTTCAATTAGTGGTACTATGCGTGCAAGCTACTGTGACAGTAGAACGCTATTGTGACACCAGATATGAGTGGCACTGTGCACTGGCAGAAGTTGGCAAAGTAGATGCTGTAGGCCTGACACACACGCTTGCAGACAACTAACTGCTATTCAATCTATTACAGTCAAAATTATTATTTTTTTTTAAAATGTACACTACTGTTACACCAGATATGAGTTGCACTGGTGTGACACTGTGCCCTGGCAGGCCCTGAAACGCACACGTGTGAAGGAAACTGACTGCTATTATTTCACAGTCAAATTTCTAGGTTTTTTTTTAATGTACACTACTGTTACACCAGATATGAGTTGCACTGGTTTGACACTGTGCCCTGGCAGGCCCTGAAACGCACACGTGTGAAGGGAACTGACTGCTATTATATTACAGTCAAAAAAGTTTTTTTTTTTTTTTTTTTTAAATGCAAGCTGTTGTGACACCAGATATGAGTGGTGGCACTGGGCAAGTGGGCACAGTATACACTGTGAGCCTGACACACACGCTGGCAGGCAAGCAACTGCAATTAGATTACACAGGAAAAAAAAAAGCAGACTGATGTTCTAGCCCTAAAAAGGGCTTTTTGGGGTGCTGTCCTTACAGCAGAGATCAGATGAGTCCTTCAGGACTGTAGTGGACACTGAATACACTAGCCTAGCTATCGATTTCCCTATTAAATCAGCAGCAGCTACACTGTCCCTCCTCTCACTAAGAATGCAGCTTCCGGGGGGCGGGGCCTAGCTGTCATGGAGGAAAGACGCACTTCGTCTAAGCTCCCTCAATATCTCACTTTAAGCAGCTATCAACAAGCGAATTTCACCCCAGAAGGGGATGACTCAGCAATGTTGCTCCTACCTGACCGACCCGACATGCTTAATAGCGGTCAGTAACTCGACAGAGTCTTACTTACCTCCGCGTGGCAAGTGTGGCCTGGTGCTCACCGGGCGGGAGAGGCGGCCGATCTCCCGATTCTGGGATGCCCAGGAGCAGCTGCTTCCCGGCAGGAGCTCCGTTACCCCACCCTCGGACCGGTGGGGATTATCCCAGTCCACCCCTGAGAGCCTGTCTGGAGCTAATGGACGCACAGAGCACAGCCGCCCAGGCTGACATACTCATCTGCGACTCTCCCAATATGGTGGCAGCCGCCTGTCCTCCGGGTACCAGCAAAGCATGGCAGGATATTGAGTCTAAGCTGGACAGACTCTTTAATCAATTTTGGAAGCAAATAACAAGCAGGAAGCCCCAACAAGCTCCACCACAGCCCCAACAAGCTCCACCACAGCTAAGCGAAGCAGTCCCCATTAAAATCCACCAACGCAAAAGGTGTCAAAGACGGGACCGGAGGCACAAACAGAAATGCAGAGCCTGCCCCACGTCAAGCACTCGCCTCCACCTTAAGCCCCCACAATCCCGCACCGGACGTGAAGCACCACCGGGACAGATCCGACCACCCGACAAAACAAGCTTCCACCACCTCAAGCCGCGAACCCGGCACTCAGCCAGAGACTTGCCTTTGTTGTTCCAGGTATCAGGGACTCCCATGGTCTGCACCTGGCGCCCAGAAGGGATCGGATGAGCACAAGCAGTAAACAGCAGCCTGCCAAGCATGTCCCACTATAACCGATCCTCCACACCATGCCTTTGATCACATGAACTGCTCTCTGCACATTAACTAATCGTAAAGTAGCAAGCGTTTAAACATGTCATTATTTCACCTCCTAAAGAGTTTATTGTCGTAGTTCCTTACATGCCTTTACCCTAACCGTTCATGTATTATGTTATTCACTAGTCTCATCTCATGGGGCGACTCACACTTGATTTATAACTAGTGGTGGAGCTGCTGATATAAATACACAGTTGATAACATGCAAGCTACACCCTAAACATGACAGCCATCTTTCACAACAATGTACTGCTATATACTCATACCCTCAGTGCAACTAGCCATGATATACGCACGTTCAGCCTAGCATGCTCAAATATAACACACTTCTGTCTAAAAAAAAAAAAAAGAATGCAGCTTCCGAATGAATCTAAAATGGATGCTGTCCAGGAGGTGGGAGGGTCTGGGAGGGAGGGTATGCTGCTGATTGGCTGGAATGTGTCTGCTGACTGTGAGGTACAGGGTTAAAGTTTACTCAATGATGACGAATAGGGGGCGGACCGAACATCGCATATGTTCGCCGTCCGTGGCGAACGCGAACAAGCTATGTTCGCCAGGAACTATTCGCCAGCGAACTATTCGGGACATCTCTAGCTATAAATGCTTAAATAACAATTCCTTATCAGGTGCAAAGCTTGAAAACGTATTAAAATGATGTGAATTAGAACGATACATAGGGCATTTTGAGAATACGTTTGTCAAATGTTCTTCTCTTTGTTTAATTAAAAACAGAAGCCTTACGAAGTTCAACTCTTCTTCATCTACATGAGCTAAAACAAATATCAATGCTTTTTCTGATTAGCAACCTCAGTATTATTAATATTCAGATCTGCTCTCTAACATTTTTTTTCTGTTTGCTAACTGATGGCTTTTAAATGACCAATACATAACACAGAATACACAATGCCCCCTTATTGAACACTCACAGCTGCAATGATTCCTAAGTTGTAGTGGTAAGTGACATGAAATGAGAAGTGGTGCAGAAATATCTTTTTTAGTGTGCCTTGTTCCTTTCACAAACAGCTTTATCTTGATTTTACTTGTGTGGATACGCTGGATTTGACAGCTACGTGGGGGGTCTTTGTGTGTGACACAGACGGGCTGGTAGATTTTCTGCATTGAGTCTATCCTCTAAAATAATGTATGATTTCAACAAAAGGGGGTTGGAAAATATAATTATCAGCATTCCGCACTCTACATTAGAAAAATTCCTGAATTTCTTAGTATCGGGAATTAGCAGCCTCCTTTTTAAAGTCAGTTGTTGTGAATTACAACTCTCATGATGCTAAGCCAAATTGGAGGCTATGCATCATGGTAATAGGAGTCATCATCAGCTGGAATGCTACAGACTAAATATAGATGACCACGTGTCGGGGTTTGCTTGCGTTCACATTCTGTCTGGGAATTGTGTATTTAAACTCTGTGTATAGGACCACCCTTTATCTTTAAAGATTTAGTCAGGCATTTAACAAATGCAAATGTGCACTTTCCATGAGCCCTTGCTGTGCAGCTACTTATCTGTTTCATGATTCTAATCTTGAAAAGCCTTTTTGACTTTAGGGTTACATTTGTAAGCACATACTTTCCCCGACACTACAGTGCGTAAGACATCAGGCTCAGAATACAGAGCCTTTTATATTACCGTATTATTTACCAAGCATGATATCAGCAGTGACAGCACAGGATATAAACTAGAAACACTTTATTATTCTTATTGACTCTGGTAAACAGAAGTGTTTCTTACCGTCACTTGCATTTTTCAGTTAAGCTGCTGTGTGCCAGATTCTCTGTTGCTTGTTATAATTGTGATATAGTCATATATTTTGTCTGGCTGTCTACCTGTCTGATGGTTTCTCTCATTGTCTGTCTGTCCATTGGCATTAGTATGTCAATTGGGTGTTAATGTTTTATAAATTACTATAAATAATGTTTTGTAGCATAGCTTCCACGTTTGGTATAGGTATGTACAGTCTACTTGTTCTGGTAAAATAGCCTTCAAGTTGAACTTATGCCCACCAGAAATATATATCAATGAAACTGGTTATTCATGAAAAACCCTAAACAAAATATGTCTCAAGTACTCTAATGCAGTTTTGAGACATTTCTGTTTTGAGTGGCTTACAACAAGACTTGAGTGTTTCATACTGGACCTCAGGAACAGGGAAGGACTCTCAAAGCACAATACTTGACATATTATTTAACTATAATTTTTTATTAATGTATTCATCTTATTTCAGTATTAGTATAAAACATTTACCGTATATACTCGAGTATAAGCTGACCTGAATATAAAACTGGGAAATCTTATTGACTCGAGTATAAGCCTAGGGTGGGAAATGCAGCAGCTACTGGTAAATTTCTAAATAAAATTAGATCCCAATAAAATGACATTAATTGAGGCATCAGTAGGTTGAATTTTTTTTTGAATATTTATTTGTGTGTATATAATGAATGCAGTGTGTGTGTGTGTGTTTGTGGAGTGTGTATATAATGAATGCAGTGTGTGTGTATATAATGCAGAGTGTGTGTTTGTGTGAATGCAGTGTGTATGTGTATATAATGCAGAGTGTGTGTATATAATGCAGAGTGTGTGTGTGTGTGTGTGTTTGTGTAGTGTGTGTAAACTGGGTGGGGGGAGGGCATTTCTATTTTATTATTTATATTTATATTATTAATTTATATTTATTGATATTATTTATAATATCATTTAAATATTTTATTTATTAAATATTTAACTAGTTTACTTTTTTTTATGGCATTCCCTGGTGGTGCAGTGGTATGTACTGAGCAGCGGGGGGGGGGGGGGGGGGGGGGGCGGCGGCACCAAGCTGTTACTTACCTCCCAGCAGCTCCCTCCTGTTCCCCAGTGTAAATGTCGCAGTCTGCATGCCGCGCAGAGCGTTGCCACGGTAAACCGTGGCAACGCTCTGACGGTTGCAGGACTCGCGTGATTTACACTGGGGAGCTAGAGAGAGCTGCTAGGATGTAAGTAACAGCTTGCTGCCAGCCCCCCCAGGACCGCCGGGTTTGTAATGAGCCCGGCGGTCCTGGTCTGTATTATGGCAATGTAAGTTGCCATAATACAGACCCTGACTCGAGTATAAACCGAGGGGGGCTTTTTCAGCATACAAAAATATGCTGAAAAACTCGGCTCATACTCAAGTATATACGAAAATATAAATTAAGAAAGGGAGTGAGATATGGTGAGACAATGTATTGGTTTGGCTTCATGTTGGGCTACTTGGTTGTAGTTGTCCTCCGGCCAAGTGTAGCCAGTTGATGCTGCTTAATAACCAATGGAAAGGCAGATTATAATTTTGTTTTGTTGTGAAACTGATAAGATTGACAACATTTGGATCCAGGAGCTCAGATATGGATAAGAGAAAATGAACACAGAAGAGAAAAAAAAATGAGGAACGTGACATAGCTAGGGAATGGAAGAGAAGTGGCCAACCTTCAATCCTATAGAAATTTGATTCAGTATCTTCTGATAGTTGGAGACTTTCAATCTTAACGCATCCTTGGGTGGTTTACCAACTAAGATAGGTGACTAGCAATCCAGACTCCTATGTGTGTGGGCTTTTTTAACCAACATAATAACAAGAAGCTTCTTACAAAAAACCTCCACTCCATTAGAACAAAGTTATATACAAGAAACGTATATTTATCAATAGTGAAGGAAAACCTATTTCTATTTTTACAACAATTTTGTAGTAGTGGTTATGGTGAGAGCACAATAACATATGCATTCAGTTTCAGACAAATTGCAATTTGTCTGAATGTAGGCCAATCAGCTGTTCTGATGAATTTCATATCTCCGAAATGCCATACAGATGTATAACCGAACAATGGCCAAACTTCTTTGTTTGATTCTGTATTCAGAGTTCTGTACATAAAGGAGAAAAAAAAGATGATCGGTGCGTAAAGAGAGAATTGATAGTTAAGGGAATGCCACTAAATGTGGATTTTATTTACAGATCAAGTTATAAATGAACAACTGAAGGGAATAAATGGAGGAGCAGTTAAAAAAAGATACATATTTACATGCATTGTTTACACCTCCTCCTCTTTTCCCCTCTATTGGCTACTTTTTTCACTTGATTTGTGAACGAAATGGTGGGAAAATGCACTTCTTTATATCATGTTATATTTTGCAGTAAACTGATTTGTGCATTTTCAACCAGCTGCATTGAAGTCTCATATCCTTCTAAACCATTCTTCTAGACCCTGAGGTCTAAACTAGAATGAATGGCTTAAGCAACTGAGCTAGCTCACTAACTGATATTTCCTTATTCCTTATGTAAATACAATTTCAGTTCATCTACATTATTTTCCTTGGTACACTGGTAGAATGAGGCTGCCTAAAATATGGGCAAAAAGAGCTGTGTCAGAGATCACCACTTTTAGAAGACATCAAGCCACTGAGCTGAATCCATCAATAAGCAGAAGTAGAACATTGGAGCTTAAGACAGGTAACCTTCTGTAAACGTTGTTTCTAGCTTGCTATCATGCCCCTTCATTAGAAAAAAAAAAAAAAAAAAAAAAAATTCTTCATACAATAAAAATGCAAGACAACTAAAGGCATGCAGCCTTAGGATTAAAACACCTAGGAGAAAATGCTTCAAATGTTCTAATGCGACAGCAATGAAAATGTCATTCTCATAGGGATTATATATTTAATTCCAATGTTGACAGAGCAGGTTCAAATTTTAATCCAAGAGCAAGACCTGCCACTGTCAGTGCACCCCACAAATTGTTTTAACTTTCTCACAATGCTGAAAACACATGGTTTTGTTTTGTTTGCACTTTTCTTTTTCGACATGCTTTATCTTTAACAATAAAACATACAATGAAAGCAACACAGAAACTAAAAGGTAGCTGACAATCTCCTTTCAATAAAGGAACTACTGTAGTCTATAAAATATATTCATGGTCAGTTCTAAAATAGTAACGCCATTATGATAACTGGTCTACAAGAGGAAAGGAGAAGGACAGAAAGAGGAAAAAAGGACATGAGAAAAAGTGAAGTGGAAAGGGCAGAGTTGTCCACGTGGTATAATCCTCTAATGATCAATCTCTACCATGCCCAAGGGGAGCTACATGGGAGTACCAGTACAAGTCATGTTATCACCTCATCATCATTTTCCTTTTATTGTCACTTGTTTTCATCTTTATTATTATTATTATTGCCATTTATATAGCGCCAACAGATTCCGTAGCGCTTTACATTATTATAAGAGGGGAGATTTAGCTATAGATAGGACAATTACAAGAAAACTTACAGGAACAATAGGTTGAAGAGGACCCTGCTCAAACAAGCTTTGCAGTCTGTAGGAGGTGGGGTGTAAAACACAATAGGACAGGAAACCACTGTACTTTTGCTCCGTGCTTCATATTTATACAATGTTCAAACATAATATACCTTAACTTCTGATCAATTAAAATGTGTTCCTGCAGATTTTACTTGATGGTTTTTCAGATGAAAGTACAGTATAGCCATAGTCCACATGGAGCTACTACAGACTGCCATGGTATAGAATATAAATGGAGGAAACTTGACATCACAAAATCTAAACAAACACTGCAATAATCAGAATAAATCTGTATAATTAATAGATGTGTAAGCAGAAAGCTCCCAAGGGAAAAAAACAAAACAAAACAAAAACAAATGACATGCATAAAGGGGATTCAGGAACTGGCCACAGACTGAACTAGCAACACAGCAATGAGGCTTGGGTCTGTTTAAATGTAGCTTGCTTACATCCTGTGGGGTAACAAAGCTGTTGATTTGATTTTACTTTGACAGGTTTTTGAGAAATGTATAGTAACATTCAATCTATAGAAAACTGGGAGTATGTCAGGTCTAGCACTAGCAAACTTTGCCAGGGCAGAGTTAGAACTAAAGAAAGGCTTTCCTGGATGCTCAGAACTGAGTTTTGCCTGAGATTGTCTTTGTTTATCTCTCACAACTGAGTGAACACTCGACATTCGGCAAAGAAGGTGCATCTGTGAGTATGCTTGCTGCAACTTCAGAAGAGTTCTGTTCAAAAATGCCAAACGTCACAGTTATCTACACGGAAAGGAATGAAGGTCCAGAGGCATTATATAATGATCCATTTGTCTGTATCAGATAAGGTATCCACAGGAGTGCTGTCCTATGTTTTGAAGAAATAATTGCTGTGCTTTGCAGAAAGGAATGCCAAGTTTTGTTGATGGCTATTTCCTATACACTGTGTTGTTCAATTAGATATGTAGAAGATTATTTAAAACACAGAACTTCACAAGCATTCAATACTGACTTTGCTAATTGCACCTAGAGTGCATAGGTTACCTGCTGATTTCTTAACTTTGGTTGTTTATCCTGTGGATTTGGTCTGTGAAAATGTTATTAAACTTGATTCAGTTTTTGACTTCCCTTAAAGTGGCACTATCACGTCAAACTTACCTTTCTCCTATTCTTTCCTCTTCTCTTCCTCTCTCAGACTATGCTCTTCTTTTCTTCATTTCTAAACTCTTTTTCTTTAAAACACAAGATAAAGTAGGGACTACATTGTCTTATGTATTTTTCCTACACCTGGTTTTCTTTGACCAAAGGAGGAGCTTAAGTCAGCTCCATTTCCTGTGTCAGAGAAAGTACTCACCCTTCTCCTTGACACAGGAAATGGAGGTGACTTAAGCTCCTCCTTGTGTCAAAGAAAACCAGGTGTAGGAAAAATACATAAGACAAATTAGTGCCTACTTTGTCTTATATTTTATAGAAAACTAGATCAGAAATAAAGAAAAGAAGAACAGATTCTAAGAAAGGAAGTGAAGAGGGAACAATAGGAGAGAGCTAAGTTTGGCATGACAGTGTCGCTTTAAAGGGTTTTGAGAGTTTGTCTTCTATAATATATGTTCATGAAATTATTATGAATCTACAGTTCTACTCATACCGTTTTACTTACCTACATATAATTGTGTGGTATTTTTTCTTTTTCTTGTTTCTATTGTTGTTTGGAGTGTGTTACAAAAATGAGTTGAAACAATATATGTGGCAAAACGTCCATCTCAAAATAAACTTCATACTCTACAGAAATGAGAAAACGTAAAGAAATATTTTTCACTGCATTGAACAGTTTCACACTTTGCTGAAGGACAAAATTACAGAAAAATGAATACATAACCTTCGTAAAGAAAATTGTATTAAACCACTATTTTGACCATGTCTCTGCCAACACAAATTTGCAGTTAACAGTTAAGTTACTTAATGTTTTTTTTATTTTTATTTCTTGCAGGGATTCCTTATCTCTTAGAGGGAAAAAGGACCATATGGAAATTTAATGTGAAAGTTTTTTTTGTTGCAATGAAGCTGTTAGACTTGGCATGAAGACTGTTATCATCTGTTTCTTTTGATGCTGCTTCAGTCTTTCAGTAAATAAGACAAGCCTGAAGGATTACATTGTCAAACTTGGACTGTCATCTTCATAAAAAAATAAAAATAAACAAGCAAATAAAAAATGCATTTAGTGACATCTTCACAAAGCCTTGAAGACTGCGACCAACCCTTAGGCCTACATTGATCAGTAGTATTTAGTGTACTAATATTAGAAAGGGAGCAGAGCTGCGGGGTTAATCGCTGTGTGCAAGGAAGAATTTATCTAAGGATGATTCAATAAGGAACCCCCAGAGCTTGCCAAACGGTTGGCTGCACACTTTGAAAGTGTTAAAGGTTCTTCTCTTAATCAATTGACAAAAGGCCAAAGATCCCTGCATGGAGCTGGCTTAAACAAATAGTATGAAGACATCTACAGGTACTTTAATGGTCAGTACGTAACATTCAGGTATCCCAGTACGTAAAATGCAATTAGAAGATCCAGTCTCCTTAAAAGACAGGAAACATGGTAAAAGACAAAGAGAGTTATCTTAAATAGATAAATCATTTTATTTATATCATATCAGGATTGGTATGCAATACATCTTTGAGGGATAATGATCTGCTTCTTTGCTGATGCTCCCTTACCATATTATAGTCTTGTATCATATATGGGTTGCTTTCAGACTCCTAAAATAAATTAGCAAGGTACTTCCCTCTAGAAAGCTCTGCATGCAAGTCTTGCACTTTTTACCCTCCCGATATAGACCAACCCCCACCAATGCATTTATCTAACATCCTTTGTCATAAGCTACAAATGAATTCATAGAGTGTTTAAAAGGGAAAGGGGGATAATGACACTACTTTCATGTGTTGCTTGGACCTCAATAAGCCATATCCAGCCGGCAGATAGACTATTCCCTCTGGAATTCCTCTTCCATGTCTTCAGATGTTAACATACAGAAGCATTTCTCTCATCTGAACATATTCCATAATGGAATGGAGATATGCTGAGAAAAAGACGATTTCCTACAATGTCACAAAAAGAACCATGTCTTCCAAAACATGACAGAAGAGAGAAATATAGCTTGCAGTTAAACAAAGATTTGCAATCTTTTTTTCAAGAAAAAAAAAAACGGTCTTTGAAATTTTCCATTTGAAGCTTTTTTTGCTACAAGGAAGAAAATCTCCAGATTTGTAAACTAAAATAGCCTTGCTAAAGAATCTTGCTAACCATCTTCTCACTTTGGCCTACAGCCCAATATGAATGCATGATCACTAGCACGATGGTTAAACATCAGAACCGTTTTTGAAGTGGCTTTGGAGTTCCTGCTGTATATGATGGATTATTGACCAAGAACCAACTTGTTGTTTGGTTTTTTTTCTGCAGGAAGTCATCCTGCTGCCCCCTAGTGATAAAAAAATAAACAGTGAACTACATCCATCATTCAGATTTTCCAGTTTGATATTATAGATGTGTACCGATAGCAGTTAAAAATTGAAGTTTAACTTCAAAGGTATATTGAAAATTGTGAGCTTTAACTATTCACCAACACTTGTCTTGGTTGATTTTTATTAGATTACTTTATTATATACAATGACCACAAATTTATATATTTTTTTCGTAATTGTGACATTAGAGAGACGGTTATAATTGCATTAGTTTAACATTAGAAATGAATGAGTCAATGTTATGGTATCAAATTGATATTTGATAATCTGAGTATATGGCTACATAATAACATGTTGCACTTGACAATTATGTAACAAAACGCATAGATGGCTGGTAAATTAAATGAGGGCAAACATTAATTTCAGACATATATATTATATATATATATAATATATATACATTATATGAATATTGATTTTATTTACTGCTCCTCCCATCTACTCCCCCCCCACCCCCCATTGGCAGGAAAATACTCTTATCAGTAATAATATTATATAATGTATATATTTGCATTACACTGATTGGCCCATTTTAGCACCATTTTAATTACTCTGAATTGGTTGCGAATTGTATTTTCGGACTACATTTGGCATTAATTCAGGTATCCCGGAAAATTATCTATTCTTAAGAAAAATGTTTTGGCTGAACCAAAATCTCTTGCCGAGCACAAATCTACTAGTTACATTATGCTTTGAAAGCTGAAAAAGAACAACAAAAATATGTTTTGATAAAATGATGACCATAATAATGCCTGTATATGTCATATAATAACACATCGGTGTATGTCCACGTAAATTTAATTTATATCCTACTCCCCATGTAAATAATAATTTTCAGCATTATTTTTCATATTTGTAGATTACTCCTCTTTACTGAACAATGGTATGTAAGTTTATATCAGCCATTATTTTAATCTTGGTTAAACATGAATTGCCCACAGATGCTATCATGATAATGTGCACAAAATCAGAATTCAACTTACAGGTCTGTAATCCTTAGGTCTTGATGCATTCTTTGTTCTCGTTATATGAATAGAATATAGATCCCTGAAAGAGAAAATGGACATAGATCTTTGTAATGTTTGAAATTACAGCACTGATCAGTTTAGTAGTGCCTCACCCATATGCTCCGTTTTTCTTAATTCAGTATAGCTTCCCAATGACTCGGTAAGACTGTTATTTTGATAATTTGTGATTATCCTGTCATTGACTCTTTCCAGGTATAAACTGAAGAAATAAATTATTCAGTATATTGATCTTGCTCTTATCCCCAGATTATCACCATAAACATACAGTCCATGGACACTAAAATATTCTCTTTCTTGATTGTTTTGCCATTGATGTATTTAAAGATTTTTATACTCTTTTTTTTTCACTTAGTTTTATAGTATATCTTAGTTAAACTTACTAATTCCCAAACACTTGTGATATTTATGAACCCTTTTTTATAATGCTCTTTATGACTCTAAACCGTCATAACCCTAATTGTGTTGTACAATTTCCAACATTTATTTACTCCACTACCCAAACACAGAATACATAAAAATCACTGTTTAATAGGTATACCCCACATGAAAACCTGCATTTTTTTAATGGGGTGTATCTAAAATCAGCTTGCAAAACTTGCAATTTTCTTCTCTGCTGCCTATGCAAGCCCTCCCATTCTAACCCCGCCCAGACTTTCTGTGGCTGTCCAATCACAGACTTCCCAATGCAACTCAATGAGAAATCTTTGCGAAGCAGATGCGCTGTGCAACTTATACATCTTGAGTTTAGCTCCACAGAGCAAACCAAACCAGGAATTAACAGGACCTGTTGTCATGTTAATTTAGAAAAGTGTTAATTTCTATTGAAATCTGCTATTTTTGGCAAATGAAAAAAATATGACACATTATTTTAGTTTCATTTATCTGTGGCTGATTTGGTTTACTATCTAACAATGTGCATTAAACACTTTGAGTCACCCAAAGTAGCTATTACCACAGCTTTCTTTTTCAGACAAGTGAAGAAGTTATGAAACCATCTTTAGAAAATTATGGCTAACTCTTTGTTTTTTTTACTTACAGTAGTATTTTAGTTTAGTAATACTGGTAGGATGTCCTCATCTAATTTCACTGCACATTCTAACTCTACTTATAATATCAACCTTGAAATGTATTGATTGGATTAATGCAAAAATGTAGGATAACACTTCAGTCTTTGAGGTAGAACATTATATAATGCACCAACTATAATCCATGTTCAGACTCCACAGTCACACAAAGTTCTAAAATCAAAGTAATTATCATTGAAACAGACTAGCATAGCATATATGTACTTCAGGATAAACTTGAATACATCATTGGACTGTCATTCATAAGGAATACATTTACTGAGCCATTAGATAGTGTGAGTGAAGTTCACCCTAGAATTTAACCACAGTCACAGTGCTTTAAACTGTTACTGCAAAGCTTAGATGACAGTTAAGGGAGTATAATTTAGCTTAGAGAACAATCCACGAGAGTTAGGGGTAAACAACTATACCTAAGGATGTGAGATTACATATTCAGGTACACAGCTGTGTCCCAGGATTTAACAGCCAGCCATTATCAGTCCAACAGTGAGCCGTTAAGAGTGGTTTTGCTTAAAATAAAAGCAAAGTCATCTTGTTGTTTTGCTATTGGGTTTGGTGTTGGTGGAACCAGACGCCAGGTCAGCCTTGGAGAAGTGGGTGCATCCTCTTTGTAGATTTGCCCATTGACAGAAGATGATGTCATAGAAAGTAATGGCACTACGAGGCACTGAAACATTTGGGAACCTGGCGATTCAAATGCTCCCATGATTAAGGTCCCAAAGTAGTCTAAGTTGTTTAAGTTATATGCATTTACACTAAATGCTTAAATGTAATTTAAGGTGGATATTTGAATAGCACAAAAGGAATAAAAGCATGATAAATGAGATACAGGGAATTCCATCCAAGTGCTGTTGGACTCCCATCTTCCTCTATGGCATCTGATGTTGGCAGAGTGTAATGGAATTTTTTAGTCTAAAAGCAGCTGGAGGGCCAGGACTACATAGCTCTTTGCTAAAACAATGTAATCTTTGAAGGATTTGAATGACTCCCTGTAGAGGTGGAGCAATCATTTGGAAGATATGTGAATTAGATATTGTGAGTTACAAGATGTTTAAAATGTCATACAATGGAAAGGAAAAAAAAAACCTGATAAGATCCGTTGATAAGGAAGCCCTGAACTTAACATGCAATCAATAAATATGTAGTGGGTGCTGATGTGAAATCATGCTGTAAAGGGACAGAATATAGAGGTTTGATGCATTACCGATGGAAGGAAAAAGTAGAAGGAATTTGAAAACAGACGTACATTATAGTAGTGGTCAGTAAGTAATAAAATAAAGATTAAGTACAGAATTATGCGTATAGTGAAAGTGATGGTTCCTTGAACAATTTTGCTTTCAAAGGTCAAGTAAGCTATGAAAGGAAAGGTTTTAGTGTAAAGGAAGCTGCTTTGTTAGATTCAATAATGTATCATGTAACTGCATAAAAAAGCAACAGAAAACATTACATTTAGATTTTTCCACAAAATGTCCCCTGAAATAAAAGTTTAAGCTCGATATAATGCTGAAATGCAAAATAGTTTATGATTACAGCTGTTATATAAACAGTAATATCATAAATACTGATAGTCAGTTTAGTTTTTGGTATCAGCCAAGCCATTAACCAATATTATACTTGTTTTTGCAGTTCTGTCACTAAGCAGTATTATGCACTCAATGAATCTGGTCAAAAAAAGTATTGCATTTAAACACGCTTCCATTTTAAAGAGGTAAAGGTTTAGCATATTCAACCCTGCATCACTAGGGACACCCACATTTGATGGGTGGGCTGACTATAGACATCTTGCTGGCCCGACTTAGTGCAGACCATGTAGAGAAAACTATAGAAGCACCCTCTGCAGGTTCCTTTTGCCCTCAGGACAGTGTGAGTGCATCTACTGAGGACAGTTTCCTGGTGTCACTGGATGCAGGTCAACAGGAAACCAACCCTGGTCAGGAACAAGAGTCCAAAATTGGAATGGTCCTGTCAGATCCGACACTGTTAGAACATATGGGATTAAATTTGGCTTGTTGAAATGTTCTGAAAATCTCTAGAACTATGTTTCACAACCCAATCCTCAAAGACCAAAGTTTATCAATATCCCTATTGGAAGAAATTAATAATTGAGGACTATATTAGGAACTTCTGCTCTAAGAGATGGCAAAACAAGCTTGAATCAGCAAATTAACAGTTCCTGGAAGTATTCAATTTTACTATAGACATGACAACTTGCATGCTCAATTATTCAAGTTAGGCATTGGGTCCCCAGGACTCAAAGTTCAGAGTGATGATTTGGAATGAATATATGCATTTAGAGTGTAATAAAGTCTTCACTATCTGCATTCTTTAATTCTTTGTATCCTGATACTGACATAAATATTAGTTGGACAATCTGCATTTTGACTATGGACTAATCTGATTGTCCATCTATCAATTAACTATCTCATAATAAGATCTTTTGGATTTAAGCGCTAACAACCACATTTTAGAAATAGTGATGGTATATTAATTTGCTTTAAAGTGGCACTGTCATGTCGAACTTAGCTTTTCCCAATTGATTCCTCTTCTCTCCCTCTGTCAGGATCTGTTCTTTCTGTCTGCTCTAGTTTTCTTTAAAACATAAGACAAAGGAGGACTATTTGTCTTATGGAGGTTTCCTACTCCTTACCATCTATGACCAGCAGGGGAGCAAAGTGTGCTCCGTTTCCTGTGGTTAGAGAAATTGTTCCACAATTCTTACCTTTCCTCCGTGATAGTGCAATGCTTCCTGTCAGTATTCCCGAATGTCCTGTCATTTTAGACAGAACGCCAGCGAAACTACAGAATTTCGTCCTAACAGAATGAGAACAGTTTCTCCATTCATGTGAGGATGCAATTCGGGACTTTGTTCGGATCGGAATTTCATTCGAATGAATACAATTCCAATCTATGCGTGCCGTGGCTGCATCTTGGAGTCGCTTAGTAGATAGCTCCCTAATTCCCAAGGTATTTGAGAACTATCTACCAAAAGACTGAAAGACCAAGATTGTTCTTTCAGCCAAATTTACTAAATTACACATTTACTAATACTAGTAGACATGCCCCTACTACTATACTGTGAGTATGGGCATGTCTACTAAACTGTGAGTGGCTGCTCACTGTTAAAAAAAAGCCCCCTAGTGCCCCCCCTTCCGAGCCCCCACTCATGCCATGCGAGTGAAGGGGGGACCTAGTGTCATCCCCCGGCCCCCACCCATGAGTGGCGGGTGTGGGCCCTAAATGAAAATGGGGGTGGGATCTATTGTCCTCCCCCCCCGGCCTCCACCCATGAGCGGTGGGTGGGGGCCCTAAATGACTATTGGGGGGACCTATTGTCCCCCCTGGTCCCCACCCATGGGTGACAGGTAGGGGCTAAATGTTAACCCCCCCCCCAGTTGACTAGTCAACGCCCCACCCAAATCTTTTTTAATAAAGACCTACCTACTCCCTTCACCCTAAAAATAGTGAGGGGGGCACAAGAAAACTAAATACCTGTAAATAAAAAATAACTTACATTTTGATGTCATTTGATGTCTTCTTTTTTCTAGAAAAAAGGCCAAAAAAAAAACATAATCGATTAATACCCATTTTAATTAAAGAATGCAGATAGTGAAGACTTTATTACAACTGTTAAAATAAAAAAAAAACCAGAGCACAAAAAAAATCCAACAAAAAAACAAAACCTGATGCTAAAAAAGTAATACATTTTCACCCAAACTGTGCTCTGCAGGGTAGGCAAAGACTATAAAGCCTACCCATGCCCTGCAATTTGAAAGGTTGATTTAAAGCCAACCAATCAGAGTGCTCTGACAGGTGAATGAAGAGACTGACAGGTAAGTCTTTTCATTTACCTTTAGGGTGAGGGGGTAACTAGGGGCTTGGGGACCCCTAGTCACCTGGGGGGTTTACATTTAGCCACAATAGGTCCCCCTATCTTCATTTAGGGCTCCCACCCATCACCTATGTGTGGGGGCCGGGGGGAGGACAATAGGTTCCCCCCATTGTTATTTAGGGTCCCCACCCATCGCTCATGGGTGGGGGCCAGGGGGAGGACAACATGTCCCCCTATAGTCATTTAGGGCCCCCACCCATCGCCCATGGGTGGGGGCCAGGGAGGAGGACAATAGGACTTTTAGGGCCCCTAGCCGCCACTCATGGGTGGGGACCAAGGGGGACGCTATGTCCCCCGTTTAGTTACATAGTCCCCACTTGCGGGGCACGGGTTGGGACTCGGGGGGGGGGACACTATGTCCCCCCGCTAGTTAATAGATGCCCCAGAATGGGGCCATTTGTTTTTGTTTTTTTTACAACAATGAGCAGCCACTGGCTGCTCACTGTTTAGTATACATGCTCCTACTCGTGGCATATGTTAATCTCCCTTATGCTATTATGGGGGTCATATTGACCCCCATAGAGTGAGGGAGGACATGGGGGGCTTAAGAAGTGATGTGGAGCACTGCTTCCTGCTGCTTCTATTTTTACATATTACTGACGGCGCGCAGCTCCCTCCATGTAATAAACCAAAGGAACGAACGAAGAGGTCTTGGTTCATTCGTTGGAAATTTCTATTAATTTATTCATCTTTCTGATGAATGAATGAATAGATGAAATTCCTGTTTGGATACCCAAGTGTTTAACTGGGCATGCAAGGGGATTTCACAGTGCTATCTAGTGTGGTCAGATGACGTGTCCCACAGGAACTTCATCTACCCACACAAAGATGGCGGCACCTAGGACCTAGGTCCAGGCACAAAATAAATATGCAACAATAGGTAATATGGGGGGGGGGGGGGGGCTTAGGGACATTTGGGGGTGACTAGGGGGACAATTAGATGTAGTGGAGTCGGAAGGGGGGTTAAAAAAAAAACGGGATTCGGCCATGACAGTGCCGCTTTAAGCTTAAAATTAAACCTTTATGTTGTTTACACTTAGAAATAAATCCTTGGGAGGTATTTGTACACACATTTTAGATATTTCATGAATTTTATTGTCACTTTATATTTAACTAAATGATATTGTCCACTGTATTGTTTAATTTAGTTTTCACTGAAACTCACAAACAAAAGACTTACCATAATGGATGTCCTTCATATCAAATATTGCAAACGTGTGGATGGCTAATATGCATGAATAGCAACAGTAAGTAAATGTAATTAAATTGACAGTTCCATTAGTGTATTATTTTATACAGTTAACCAGTGTCAGAAGACAAGGCTGGCAAGACTGAGACACATTCCTACAGTGCTACTACATTTTGATTGGACAGCTTTTTACTGATATGCAAGACAATATGAAAAGAGAACATTTTATAATATGCAAATCCTTTTTTTTCCGGAAACATCAGATATAAGTCATGGTTGTAGAGACTGCAGATGGTGGACTTGGTACATCTGTAAAGATTTGCTTACAGTGCATCACTATCCCCTTTTATCGCTTTTATATATATGCTCATTAATGCAAATTTTGGATTGCACAATCCTAGAATGAAATGTAACCCTTAAAGCCACTCTTAGCTTCCCTTTTGCTCCCGTGTTGTTTACTCACTCTGTACCAAAATGCATTTCTCTGTTAGGACACCATTATCGTCTATCTTCATCCCTGCATAGGAATTCCAAATAGTATCCCCTCTCTTTTCTAACACTCTACAACAATATTTGTAGTTGAAACATTCAGACTTCATGCTCACATATTAGAATTGGGGAAAGAGGAGGGCTCTGGCCACATGGATTCTTTGTAGGATGAAATAGCGTCTGAGATATATATATCTTTTATGCTTATAGTTTAGAGGCATTTTTAGAATGCTGCATTCTAAGAAAGGCTTTCATGTCCCTCGTAAATACCCATAAGCAGGATGTTTTATTATTTTTACTTCTCAAGTTTTCATTATTACTGCATTTTTTAAAATGTGATTTCCCCTTCAATGCAAAGATTTAATACCTTATTTAAAATAATGGAAGATTCTATGTTGGCTATATTTCCCCTCAAATATTTTAGAAAGGTTAATAAATACATGACTTTTTATACATACTATTTATTCAGTGTTTTAACCAAATACATATTAATTTAACTAAAAGAACGTGATTGTCAAGGAGCCACACTTTTTTTTTTTACTTTATGTAGGTGACACACACACAAAGAAAAATATTGCAAAATGTTATCCAAAAATAAGATCAATCCATATAGACATGTATGTGGGGTCACTTCCAAAACAGAGCTTGTGCCTTGTGGAACTCCCTGCCGTTCCCCCAGTCCCTTTCATCCAAACCTATTATTATGTAGCTATGAAGCTGACTAGCTAGAATAGATTATTCATAGTCAGTCACTGACAGGCCCGGACTGGCCATCGGGCACACCGGGCAAATGCCTGGTGGGCCGCGATGGCCGTGGGGCCGAGGCAGGCAGGGGAGATCACAGGATCTCCCCTGCCAGCCCCTGCAGGGCCAGCGCTATCCGAGCGCTGGCCCTGCTGTGTGCCTTCATGGGCCGGTGGGGAGATCAAAGATCTCCCTCACTGGCCCAGAGACACTGAGATGCAGCCGCCGGCAGGAGAGGGATGGAGGCAGGAGAGAGGACCGGCGGAGCTCTAGCCAGCAGCTCCGCCGAGGCCTCTCGCGGGATTCTGAGCGTTGCCGCGGTTACCACAGCAACGCTCAGATCTCGCGAGAGTGAACTCTAGCCTGCAGGCTAGAGTTCACTCTCACCACTGGACCACCAGGGAAGGCAGCATGGCTCTCCCTTCCAGGCAGAACGGCTCAACCCCCCTCCCAGGCTAAAGGTAAGAAGGGAGGGGGGGGAAATAACTTTTTTTTTTAATTATTAATAAAAAATATATATTTTAATTTAAATAAAAAATACATTCACACACACACAACCCCCAGACACACACTGCACCCCCCCACACACACAGCACCATCAGACACACACAGCACCCAGACACACACAGCACACCCAGACACACATAGCACACCCAGACACACATAGCACCCCCAGACACACACAGCACCCCCAGACACACACCGCACCCAGACACACACAGCGTGCCCCCAGACACACACAGCGCACCCAGACACACACAGCGCACCCAGACACACAGCACCCTCGCTCACACACACAGCACACTCCCACACACACACACACACACACACATATATATATATATATATATAATATATAAAATAACCCTCAGTGAGTTAACAAAGAAAATTAGAAACCTAGAATGTGACGGCAGATAAAAACACCCTCACACACAGTACCCCTCTTACATACACACACACACACTGCGCCCCTCACACATACAATACGTCCAAATATATATATATATATATATATATACACACACTACAGCACCCCTCACACTGCACCACTACACACATTACGCTCCAGATACACGCTAGATCCCTTACCATATATGCACTCTTAATCCTCTATACACACACACACAATCTCCTATACACACTCTGGGTCCTTTACACACTAGATCTACTACACACACACACACACACACACTGCATTCCTTGTCAGCAAACACATACAACATTCTCTAAACACACCCTCTCTACAACCCCTACACACACTACGTCACCTATACACACACACTACAGCCCGTATACACACACTCGCTACAACCCCTAGCCACACATATTACACCACAAACACAAATTAAATTGACCTATTTACATAATACCACACCACAGTCAGCTCACTCTACACACACGCAATCCCTCAAGCAGGCTCCAAACACATGCACCATACACTTTCCTGGCCCTTTTGTCCTCTGGTATCCCACTTGTGGAGACACCAGAGACAATTTAAAAGCAAATACAGCGCAAACATGTTATTAAATTTGCTTGCGCTGCGCAGAACAAATTCAGGGCCTTTTTCTAATGCCAGAGCTCCTCAGCGTGGCTCTGCGCATTGAGCCAACATGCTCACTTTGAGAGGGGGCGAGCTTGTCATTAGTGATGACAAAACACACCCTCTTTGCCCCTGCCCCCCTTCTTAGGGGGCCGCACTGATTGAAAAATGCCCGGGCCGCATTTTTTTCTCAGTCCGGCCCTGGTCAGTGAAGGATAGGATGTCACTTACACACTTTACGCACCTCATTAATGCTATCTACTTCAGACAAGGAGCTACCATTACAGTATCTATACTCATGCTCCTGTCTATGTCCCTAATGATATCTATCCCTTCATATGTATAAACCTATAGAGGACTTTGTCAGGTTTCCATTGACATTTTTAGGATTTGGCATTTTCCAAAATGTATCTTGTACATATTTACTTTTATTATTAACTTTTTTTTTTCTCAAGTAATCTTTACACTGAAAATGTAAGGGGGAACTACTTGAGCCTCTAGGAACAGCTAAAATGCTGGAATGTTATTTTTTACAATTGATATACAACACACAATATAGTACCCTAGTAATTACAATATAGTACCCTATAGTACATACAATATAGTACCCTGGTAACTACAATATAGTACCCTATAGTACATACAATATAGTACCCTGGTAACTACAATATAGTACCCTATAGTACTTACAATATAGTACCCTAGTAATTACAATATAGTACCCTGGTAATTACAATATAGTACCCTATAGTACATACAACATAGTACCCTAGTAATTACAATAACGTACCCTATAGTACATACAATATAGTACCCTAGTAACTACAATATAGTACCCTATAGTACATATAATATAGAACCCTAGTAACTACAATATAGTACCCTATAGTGCATACAATATAGTACCCTAGTAATTACAATATAGTACCCTATAATCGTCTGAAAGTAGATTCCAGGTTCAGTTGGGAGACCCCCCTTCCTCAACCCAAACGGAGAAGTGGGGTGAATAGGCGGGTGTCCCTCCCAGAACCCTGAAATCAAAGGAAGCCACCAGGTTGTACAAATAACAGGGGGTAACCCACATTGAAAATTATTTGAACAGAAGAAAGAAGAATTCTAATTCACCAGCACAGATACCCGAATCGGTAGTGTGCCAGGAAAAAGATGTACAACCCTTGAGATGTGTCTTAATGATTAAAATATTGTAATTTATTAAATAAAGCTTAAAAACCTTAGTCTCCAATCCACTAAGTACTAATAGTCGTAGGCAGAAATAAATATTCTATGCAGAAAAAGGCGACAATCAGGGGTAATTCGTAGCTTACTCTAAACAAGAGTCCTAGCAAAAACTGATCATAAGTAACCAGCAGGTATTAAATCACTCCTGTCTGTGCTACACAGCTAAAGTTCATCTGTAGCTTCTCTTAATCAATTGCCAGTTAAATGCTGCCTGAATACTGTCCCTATTACCTCAGCATAGCATAGAGCTCATGCCTACTAAGACGATAGTCCTGTGGAGTGACTAAATTAAGTTAAAGAAAAGTGCTAACCCTCACACCCCAAGTGCATAGTTAAAAATAAAAAAGATCAAAGCCCAACGCGCGTTTCAGCGTATCTAGACGCCGTCGTCAGGGGCAGCTATGAAATCCACCGGTATCTCCCACTTCCTTAAAAGGCCTAATTCTTAATTAGTCATCGTTAGCAGCTGATCCCCATCATTCAGACTCACAGTTCATTGGTCCGGACGAAACTCCTCCTGCCTGCCTAGACCAATGAGTCCGTCGTAGCATAGCTTACTTCCGTGTTTCCCACGTGACGATGACGTCATCGCGTTCCGTCACGTGGGCCAATGGGAATATGATTACGAAATCTGTATAGCCCATGTGACCGTGACGTATAACGACCCGTCACGTGGGCGGGGGAGAGGGGGAGGACTCCGTCTCCATAGTTACATCCCCTCACTGGCAAACCATGTGACTGAAGTGTCACTAGGTAGGCGGAGTTATTAGAATGCTCCGAAATGCTTTCTCTGCATAGAATATTTATTTCTGCCTACGACTATTAGTACTTAGTGGATTGGAGACTAAGGTTTTTAAGCTTTATTTAATAAATTACAATATTTTAATCATTAAGACACATCTCAAGGGTTGTACATCTTTTTCCTGGCACACTACCGATTCGGGTATCTGTGCTGGTGAATTAGAATTCTTCTTTCTATAGTACCCTATAGTACTTACAATATAGTACCCTACTAATTACAATATAGTACCCTATAGTACTTACAATATAGTACTCTAGTGATTACAATATAGTACCCTATAGTACATACAATATAGCACCCTAGTGCACTTCCCTTGCTCAAAAACACCTGTGTGATATCCCCTTTTTCCACACCTTAAAGGGATGGTTTAGACATCAGACAACTCCCCCTTAGATGTCATCCGGCTTGTTAAATTTCAGTTCCAGGAAGTGCAGTGTGCCACTGATTGGCTGAAAGAGTCAGCTGATGCTTTCAGCCAATCATTGACTCCACGTTCACAAAACTGGCTTGAAATGAAACATATCAGCTTTTCCAAGCCAGTTTTGTGAAAGGGAGTCACTGATTGGTTGAAAGCATCAGCTGACCACTCTTAGCCAATCCGCAGCGACCCTGCCTGGCGGCACTCCACTCTTCATGAAACTAGTAATCCAAGGAAAGTGAAATCTACTTGGTCCAAAGTGTGAAAAGAATACATTTTATTCTGAAATAAAAATATCAATGAGACATATTCTAGGAATATTAAAAAAATATATATTTTAAAAGGAGGTATTAATTTATGTAAGCAAAGAATTTAGAGTATTCCTGATCTTCCTTTTTACTTATTGTTGTTCATAGACTTAAATAGCTGGTTTATTAAAATAATTTGTACAAGTTTAAAATTATAAAACAAAATATTTATAGAAAGTGTCACAATTTGAAGCCATTATTGAGTCCATGTGGGATTAAAATATTAAAATTAATAATTAATTTAATTTCTTTCATTACGTTTTTTTTTATTAAAATCACCTCACTCTTTTAATTTCTTTCATTACATTTTTTTTCATTAAAATCACCTCACTCTTTTTTTATTTGTTTTAATGCACACAAAAAAAATAAACCTTCGGGTTTCTCATTGTGGCTATTCTAAAATGTTGTGAAATACTATGTGCTTCTAAACCTTTTTTATATTTGTGATATGTTCAGATATTCTTACATAGTGTCAGTTAGTGGTTCATCCAATGTATAAAAGACCACATGGACAGTTCAAACAATATATTACACCTTTAGAAAAACATGTTATTGCTCTTTATTTTACATCTTATATTTATATGTTTCTCATTTTAATACTCTTTTTAATACTCAGTTTTTCTGCATAGTAAGCAAAGGTTACAGATAAATAAAATCATTTACTTTGACTCAAAAAATGGGTTGGTTTTATCCCACTAAATGTTGTATCCCAGTAAAAAAAGCTTTGTGCCCAAAAATATTTTATATATTCGAAATCTTTATAATGGTCCTCGGTTTTGTAGATAGGAGATTTTTTAATATGGTATCTTGTAAAATACACATTACCCCTACATTACCCTTACACAGCACACTATTATTATTATTTTTATTATTGCCATTTATATAGCGCCAACAGATTCCGTAGCGCTTCACAATATTATAGGAAGGGGGATTTAACTATAAATAGGACAATTACAAGAAAACTTACAGGAACGATAGGTTGAAGAGGACCCTGCTCAAACGAGCTTACATTCTACTACACTATCATGAATATTAATCCCTACATTACCTACAGTACCCACTCACACGTTAACCCTTATATTACCTTAACAAACATTGCCTTAACACCTACAGTGAGGGAAAAAAGTATTTGATTTGATTTTGAACGTTTTTCCACTGACAAAGAAATGATCAGTCTATAATTTTAATGGTAGGTGTATTTTAACAGTGAGAAACAGGATAACAAGAAAACGCATGTCAAAAAAGTTATAAATTGATTTGCATGTCAATGAGTGAAATAAGTATTTGATACCCTATCAATCAGCAATATTTCTGGCTCCAAGGTGTCTTTTATACAGGTAATGAGCTGAGAATAGGAGCACTCTCTTAA